>NW_026711981.1:0-22051 GCF_026419965.1 Kogia breviceps
CACGGGTTCGTGCCCCGATCCGGGAAGATCCCACATGCCGTGGAGCAGCTGGGCCCGTGAGCCATGGCCGCTGAGCCTGCGCGTCCGGAGCCTGTGCTCCGCAACGGGAGAGGCCACAACAGTGAGAGGCCCGCGTACCACAAAAAAAAAAAAAAAAAGATTTCAGTGTCCATAAATAATTTTTTATTGGGACACAGCCATGCCCATTGTTTTACATGTGGTCTAGGGTTGCTTTTTTGCTACCATGATGAGGCCCACAAAGTTGAAAATATTTACTATCTGGCCCTTTGCAGAGAGAGGTTGCCGAGCCCTGCTCTGAATTACCTTCTTTCGCAAACATTCTGAGTTTCCTTAAACCTGGGTCCAGGCAAAGCCATGGGAGTAGAAATGTGATGTGAGGGGCAAGATAACTTCTCTGGCTCCATGGAGAAGGAAGAACAGGGGACCCTGGGAGGAACAGCCTTTCCAACCTCTCCAGGTGGCTGACCCTTAATCTCTCTGGCACCAGCACCCCTTCCCTCCATCACACTCACAGTGTTGTCTGTTTTCTTTAGTAAATCAAATACATGATGCAATCCTCAGCCAGCAGGCTGGCCAGCTGCCACTGCTGCTACAGGTACCACGCTTGAGTCCTTTGCTCCTGGAAGACCTGAGTCTTGTCCTCTAGTCCTGGGAAGGGGCCCACATCACCAACCCTTTTTCCCTTCAGGGTCTAGGTCATTACTAAAAATCCCTAACTGTGATGGGAAGAAGATGCCAAGAGGCATTTATGAGACAGAGAAGAAGGCAAAGTAAGAGTATTGGGGTAAGAGATGACAGGGAGGCAGGAGAGGGCTGGAGAGGCTAGACAAGTGAGCTGAGAGGAAAAGTGAGCCCCTAGGGCAGCTGCAATCCTAGACAACTGTCTACCAATAGGAAGGAGGTTGGGAGCGATGAGCTGCTAGCAGAGCAGGCTAGGACAGAGGCATGAGGTCATGGAGACAGCTCAGCAGGCTCCAGAATATCCACCTGGGGTCATGAGCTGCTCATTCTGTCTAAGGAAGGAGTAATATGGACATTCCAGGCAAACACATGTCTGCATGTCAGGCTTGGCTGAACTTATCCTAGCAAGATTCCCCAGGGAAGGGAGAGCATGGGGAGAACTCAAAGATCTTGGTCCCATGACAACTGAGATCACTGGTTATGAGTTCGCATTTTGCATGCAGGCAGATCTGGGCCCAAAACATGATGAGCCCCTAGGAGCTCTCTGAGTCTTCTCTTCCTCATCTGTAAAACCAAGTCCTCATAGGGCCACAGGGACACAATGACATAGAGCCTTACTACTCAAAGTATATATAGTCTGTGCTCCAGCAAAACAGCAAAATCTGCAAGCTCATTAGAAATGCAAAATCTCAGACCCTTCCCCCAAAACTACTGAACCAGAAGGTGCACTTTAAAAACTCTCGAGATGATTCTTATGTATATTAAAATTTGAGAAGCATTTACATAAAACACACGAAGGACCATCTGGTATCTTCCACATGGTAAACGCTTAACAAACGGGGGCTTCAAGTGAAGGAGAAGGAGCTAGAGCAGTGATTCTCAGTGGAGGAATTTTGCCCCCAGGGGATATTTGACAACGTCTGGAGACATTTTACAGTGCACAGGACAGCCCTCACCACAGAGAATCGTGTGATTCCCAAAGCCAACAGAGCTGAGGCTAAAAAACCCTGGACTAGAGGAGGGTAGTGGCTGTGGCTGACATAGGCATAGAGAAGGATTAGAAGGGTGCCCTTCTTGGGGGACGGGGGAAGCAGTGGACTGATGAAATGATCAGGGGAGGGGACAAAACAAGATGGCAACTTGGAAGGCAGTGCCCAAAGGCTCCAGGGTGGGAGCAGACGGGCGAGGCCTGGCTCATTGGCTCACCACCATTCCCCCCACCCTCCGCTCCCGGAGAAGCTTGATGTCTCAGACTTTGAGAGGCTGGAGAAAGCGGGGCTGATCCCTTAGTCCAGATCCATGTTTTTTCATCCAAACTCCATCCTGGACCAGCCTAAGACCAGGGACTCTTCTAATCTCTCTGGAAACTTGGCGAATTTTCTTCACAATAATATTGGACAGGAGAAAAGTTCCTCTGAGGATAAACTTTGATTTACAAGGCTACTTTCTTCCATGAATACACTTTATTAGATTGAGGAGGTTTATTCTGTTACTCTCAGGCCACGCCTGTCACATATGTATGTGTATATATGTATTCCATGTATGTCATATCATGTCTGCAGTCTGAATTTTACATTTGAGGAGTAACTCTACTCCCACCCCACATCCTCTACAAATTCTCCTAAACCTATATAGAGAGAAAAGGACTGAACCAGGATGGAGAAGGTTCCCTTCTCCACTCCTGGGTGAGGCAGTAAAGAGCTCACTCCTAAACCCGAATAAACCCTCCTTCTGTGATTGATGGAAATGCCCTGCGGGAGAGAAGTGATGAGAACATGAATTAGGATTTCCTGAGTGCCAAGAGAAAAGAAAGTTATATCACCATTTTTCTTCCTGTGAACTGATTTAATCTTCACTCTAAAATGGATTGTTATCTCCTTATTTGGCTGGGAAACTCACGCACTGAAAGATGTGGGATTTCTGGGCTTTTGTTAGTCCTTTTTCCTGTTTCAGCTGCCGTCGTTCCAGGAGCAGAGATGAGGGGTGGGTGTCAACTGGTTGGCCCCCTTAGACTGGCAGTCTGCCGTTCCACCTTGTCCTCTGTCACTAGTGTAATAAATGATTTATTATTACAGGCATTTCAAAGGATGAGAGTGAAAACAAACATAGATCATTCTTACATCTGTACAGCATGCTCAGATGTACAAAGTACCCCCAAGTGAAATTTTTCATTTGATATTCACTGTCACAAGTATGTTATGAGAAAGAGGATAGATATTATTAACTGTCCTTTGCAGACTAGAAAGCTAAGCATCAGAAAAGTCAAATAATCTTCCCTAGGTCACATAAATAAATGACAGAATCAGAACTAGAGTGCAGGTCTTCTGGCTCTCAGTCCAGTATTCTTTCCTCTGTTCCACCCTTCATCAACTTCTCAATCTTGCAAGTATTCACACATTTAATGAACAAAAATTTCCTAAGCACCTACTGAGTGTCAGAAAAGTCTATACAAAAAATGAATGACTATGATAACAATTTATAAAATGTCCAGAAAAGACACAGCTATAGAGACAGAAAATATAATACTGGCTGCCTACGACTTGGAGTTGGGGACTGGGTGGCTAGAAGGAATTGGGGGTGACTGCTAATGAGTACAAGGTTTCTTTGGGGGGTAAGGAAAAATGTTCTAAAATTATATTATAGTGATGCACTCTGTGAATATACTAAACCCCACTGAATTGTACGCTTTAAACAATAAACTCTATGGTATGCAAATTATATCTCAATAAAGCTGTTAAAAAAAAAGAGTGAAAACACAGTATTTGTGCTCTAATGAGTCAGTAGAGTGGATACACTTGCAAACAGATCAATTGCAACACGAGTCATGGGAATGTGTTAACACCACTAACAGAAGGATGGAGCCAATGGAAACATAAATGTGAGGCAGAATCTCGGTGAGGTGTGTCTTGGATGGTGCTGGTAGGGGTTGAGAAGCTTTCTAGTGGAGGTGACATTTGACCTAAGGCTTGAAGCCTGGGTAGGAGTTTGCCAGCAAAAATAAAGGGAGGGCACCTGCTGGAGACCACTGTGACCTCCACTAATTCTATGGCCACACAGCTGCTGTAGGGGACCAAGGAGAAGAAGGTTCTGGAAGTTGCTGGAAGAAGGAGGATAACTGTTCTTTTGCTTGAAATTTAATGGAAATCAATGGACAACAACAATTTAAATACAGCTGCAGGGCATGTAAGTTAACCTAGTGTTACTGAGCCCTGGGAGCTACAGACAGGAATGGAGAAATGGGGTGAAGGACTTGGGTCTCAGCTTTCTAAGCAAAGACTTTGGCCAGTCACAAGAAACAGAAGCACAAGAGACATGCAGTTCTGAAAACTGCAACTGCCTCCCAGGAGTCAGGCTCTTGTACCCTCCCACAGCCTGCAGAGCGTCAACTTTGAGTCCCAAGGCAAGAGTATTTTAAATAAATACACAGCAGTGTGCAGGGTTGGGGAAAATGATAGTTACAGAGTCTCCTGAGTAGATCCAGGTGATGAATTATAGTCCATGTCCCCTGTGCCAATCTGTGTCTCACATAGTCAAGGTTGCTTTTTTTTTTAAGGTTGATTTTTCTAACAGATATGTTTTATGAAAGGAAGAAAGGAAAGGAAGAAAAAGAAAGAAAGAAAGAAAGAAAGAAAGAAAGAAAGAAAGAAAGAAAGAAAGAAAGAAAGAAAGAAAGAAAGAAAGAAAGAAAGAAAGAAAGAAAGAAAGAAAGGAAGGAAGGAAGGAAGGAAGGAAGGAAGGAAGAAGAAAGGAAGGAAGGAAGGAAGGAAGGAAGGAAGAAAGAAAGAAAGAAAGGAAGGAAGGAAGGAAGGAAGGAAGGAAGGAAGGAAAGAAAGAAAGAAAGAAAGAAAGAAAGAAAGAAAGAAAGAAAGAAAGAAAGAAAGAAAGAAAGAAAGAAAGAAAGAAAGAAAGAAAGAAAAAGGAAGGAAGGAAGGAAGGAAGGAAGGAAGAAAGAAAGAAAGAGAAAGAGAGAGGGAGGGAGGGAGGGAGAAAAGGAGGAAGAGAGGGAAAAGGCTTCAGTGGGAATGTGATGTATCCCATCCCAAGTCATTCATCAGCGTCAATGCTCCCGAAATAGTACCTCCACCTACCTCCTAGCCAAATTCATTCTCTAGACCTACAAGGAAATTTTTAGAGTCCTAGACAGCAGCAGTCACTCCACTCCTGTGCTCTTTTCTGATGGCACAATTGTCATTGCTCCCTGTGCCCTGGTTATCTTGCCCACCAGGCCATGAACTCCCTAGGGACCAGCTCTGAGTTTTCTCCATCTCAGAATGGCCCTCAGAACCTGGCACATGGCAGGTGCTCAGTGAGCATTTGTTGAATAAGTGCATTTCATATGACTGATCCCCAAATCTAATTATGTACAGACCCCAATAGCCTCCTGGGCTGTTTATAAACAGGTCTTTGCCAAGTGTTGGCCAGTTTGCTCAGGCAACAACCATTCGGTTGGGAGACATGACCTTGCATCCCATGGTCTTATTAAACACCTGGACCAGCTTTGCATGTGTCCGTAGTATGAGAGTAAAAACTCATGAAATTATACTATAACCACCCATCTGATTGTAGAATCCCAGGAAAACAGTCTGTGATTAGGCCAGCACAAGAGAGAGTCCTGGGTCTGTGAATAAGAAACTCTTAGTCCCATTCTAGAGCTTCCATACTTCTGCCTTCATGCTTTCTCTGTGCCACCCACACCATTCTGCCAAAGGGAGAAATGTCCCTATTTCATCTGTTTTATAGTCTCTCTCCCAGTCTCATCCCTCTTTACAACCGAGTGCACACTACTCCAGAAGATCTTTCTAAATGCACAACCCTGATCATATTACTCCTTAACCCCTATAATTATCTTTGGTTAGTAGCAGTATAACATAGCCTAACCTAATACAGAAGGAATGTTAGAGGAGAGAGGGATTTAAACACTTTTAAAGTCCCTTTCAACTATCAGAAAATGAATGTAGACTCTGCTGTAGACAAAACTGTTATTCTACATGCTATTTAGACAACTCATTATAAGTCACAGAGAGTCTCAAAATTCTTCTTTGATGCAAAGTACTGCTTTCTCCTTGAATACAATGAAAACTATGCATTTGGCAGGATGAGGTCAGGTTATGGCATGATGCTGACCACTTTGGGATCCAGGAATTGGCTGTTCAGTCACTCAGGAGTCACACAAATGGGAAACAGCTCTGGAATGGAGCATGGATGGAAGTCTGAAATCCTTGTCTGCAAGAGAGAGCCCTGTGCTCTTGGCAGGAGTGACGGAGAGGACTCTTGTACTCACAGGTGCCAGTAAAAAGTTTTGGACAAGCCAACAGACACACACACACACTCACACACACCACACACACACTCACTTACTACCTGGATTGTAAAACCTTCAAAGCAAGGCAGTCTAAGGCCCAGCAGGTCTGAACATGTCCCAGAATGTGAGAAAGTAGAGATTGTGTCCCTGAAAACGCTTACATATGGTACTGGAAATGAGAAATGATTTGGGTTCTTAACCCCTAATAGATTTTTTTGGCTTCTTATCTTCAGCCCTAGCCCACAGGTAAATGATCAAATCCAGGGAATTATCAAAAGTCAAAGGACTGGTGAAGAGTAGAAGCTGCTTCCAGCAATAGTGAGTGGGGCTCTCTCCAATCAGACCCTGACTTTAACTTCCAAAAAATATCCTCTTGGAAAAAGTTATTACTCATGAAAATGAAGACAGGGTGTTTCCCTCTGTGGACTAGTTCCTGCCTTGAAGTCACCACGTCTCTTCCCAGGCCAGAGACATGGCCCCACCAGAAAGCTGATCTACTGGATCTAATTGCTTGATCCTGGTTGAGTGAATCCTGCTTTCCCACAATAAAATAAGAATTAAAATAACCTGGAATAACAGGATCTGAAAGTCCACATTTCATTAACCTGGGATGAAAAATTAGAAATTAAAAATCTCAAAGTGCTGTGGTCCCCAGTGCTGATATAAAGCTAGCAGGCTCTTGCAGGGCTCCACTCTCTAGAGTGTTTTGAGAATTCCCAGAGGGGTGTTTCTCATAGCTTTGTCCGTGAACCATCCATGCCATCAGAGCTGGCTGAGCCAATGATGGCAAGCTCCAAGGGCTGCCCCAGGGACGGTGAGAATGAGACTCTCCTCACCAGGTTCTCAGCACCAACTTGCACCAGCCAAAAAATGTTGCAAGGTCATATTCACCCCTAATAGGATGTTTGGGCCCAAAGTATTACAGAGTTCAATGAAGCAACTTTTCCAGTTTACACTCAGAGACTTTCTTGGTCCCAGGATGCCCATATACCTCCAGAGTGATGGGTTTGGGAAGCTTCTGGTAGCATGGGACTGGAATTCATCATTTCTTAGCGGTGTGTGGGGGAATGGTTAGGGGTAGGTCTCAGCACTAGTCCAGTAAGCCAGCCAGGCTGTTGTGTAGTATGTTACTAAATACTTCCACAATTTGATATTCACAAAACCCCTGTGAAACAGAGCATGCATCATTATCTCCATTTTAACAATGAGGAAGCCAAGGCAAAGAGGAAAACCTCACTAAACAGGGATTTGCCTAAGCTCGTAGGGCTAGAAAATGGGACTACCTAGACTTGACCCCAGGTCTCTGACTCCAAGCCTGGGTGTATGGGAGGCAGTACAGTGCACCAGAAAGCATGCAGCTACGAAGCCACACTTTGTTTGTGGACCCCTGGATCTGAGACTTAGAGCTGTGTGACCATGGGTAAGTCACTTGATTCCTCTATGCTTCAGTTTCCTCATTTGTAAAGTGAGAATAACACTACCCACCTCATAGGTATTTGCGAGGATTAAATGAGAAAATACATGCAAGGTACATAGAAGACAGCCTGACACATTAGGAAGCATGAAAAAGAGTTAGCTATTCTTAGAATATTATTAATAGTATTTTTGTATATTACCATGACACATTTAATGCCTTTTATTAATGAAAGGAGCTTGATACAGCTACAAAAAAAACATTTAACCTCTAACTATATGACCTTCTGTTTAGGAAAAAATTTTAAAGTGCTCATAATAGTATTCCATATGGAAACAGTAGAATATGCCAGAATATACTATGGCCCATCCCAGTTTTTTGTTTTTTGCAGTACGCGGGCCTCTCACTGTTGTGGCCTCTCCCATTGCAGAGCACAGGCTCCGGACGCGCAGGCTCAACGGCCATGGCTCACGGGCCCACCCGCTCCGCGGCATGTGGGATCTTCCCAGACCGGGGCACGAACCCGTGTCCCCTGCATTGGCAGGCGGACTCCCAACCACTGCGCCACCAGGGAAGCCCCCATCCCAGTTTTTATCAATCTGTTTAGAGAACTTGTGAAGTTGCTTGAAATGATAAATAGAAAGGTGGGAGAAACAGATAAAGGAGATTATGAGGTACAAACTTCTAGTTATAAAATTAGTAAGTCATGGGGATGTAATGTACAGTATAGGGAATATAATCAACAATATTTTAATAATATTTTATGGTGACAGAAGGTAACTAGGCTTATTGTGGGGATCATTTCATGATATATATAAATATTGAATCACTGCATTGTATACCTAAATCTAATATAATAGTGTATGTCAATTATACATCAATAAAAAAGGAAAAATATTTAGAAAACTTAACCAAACTAATAGTCTAGCCCCAAGAGAAGTCACATGAGAATATATGAAAACGTCAAGACCAGAATTCATTGAGTGGGCTCTTTTTTGATTAACAATTGTAATGAAAGTAAATGAGAACTAAATCGTTTCCGAAGAAACCAAATCATTTTGTCCTAAAATCATTATACCTTAACTATTTCTACTTTCCTCTAAAGTTTGTTGATCTGAAATGTTTTTATTTCATCTTCGTTTTTATTTTTTATAAATTTATTTATTTTGTTTTTGGCTGCATTGGGTCTTTGTTGCTGCACGCAGGTTTTCTCTAGTTGCAGTGAGCGGGGCTATACTCTTCGTTGCAGTGCACGGGCTTCTCATTGCAGTGTCTTTTGTTGTGGAGCATGGGCTCTAGGCGCATGGGCTTCAGTAGTTGTGGCACACAGGCTCAGTAGTTGTGGTGCACGGGCTTAGTTGCTCTGCAACATGTGGGATCTTCCCTGACAAGGCCTTGAACCCGAGTCCCCTGCATTGGCAGGCGGATTCTTAACCATTGCGCCACCAGGGAAGCCCTTCATTTTTAAAATAATAGCTTTATTGAAATATAATTCACCCTTTTAAAGTGTACAATTCAGTGGGTTTTGGTATATTGACAGAATTGTGCAATCAGCACCATTATCTAATTTCAGAACATTTTCATTACCCCAGAAAGAAACCTCATACCCATTAGGATCACACCACACTCCTCTCTCCCCTTAGTCCCTGGAAAAAACTGGTTTTCTTTCTGTCCCTATGGTTTTGCCTATTCTAAACATTCCCCAACATTGTATTTGAAAAGCTGTAAAGATAATTTCAAGTTTAGGATATTATCGTCCTCTGAGGTGGATTTATATTTGCTTCTGGAAGGAGGGTAGGGGATTGGTAATTCCACATTAGTTCAATCCAATCACAGAATGAGATCATTAGAAGCTGATTTTCTGTCCTTGTTAGGGGATTACCATGGGTTACCATGACACCTAGGGGGTAGCACTTTGGGATCTCAACGGGAAGCTTGGTAGGGAGGTTACGAGGACCCCTCATCAGCAGGCTCAAGCACCTATTGCTATTTCCCCAATCCTGTAAATTTGTGGCAAATTGGGCACATCTTCTGTTTCCCAGCCTTTCATCAACTTTTCTGAATTTGGATGACCTTCCTCAGGGAAAAGCAGTATCCAGTGCTGGGCTCACTTCTCTGGATTTCCCTCTCCCAAATCTTGGCCCTGGAATTATGCCTGTCTTGTTATCTCTTCAAAACCTTCAAACAGTTGCTTTTTTTCATATTTCCTGATTTTTCCAACTGTTCTTGAATTCTTCTCAGTGAGAAGACTCATCTAAAAGCCAGCGGCTGTTTCCTCTTTCAGGCAAAACAGACCAAAAGGAAGATTCTCCCACCTATTCCCTAGCTCCCCAACAGCTCAGAAAAACCATTGTGTTTTGCCACCAACAAGAAAGACACACCTGCTGGGCACATCTTTGAGGATGGAATGAGATAACGCAGACAAAGTGCTTAGTGAGTTTTGTAATAACCATGTTTCCCCGTTTGTTCCAGCCTCGATAAATCTCAGAGCCAAATCTTGATCCTTCTAGAAAGTTATGATTCAGAACCTTATGACATGTCCTTTGTGGAACAATCTTAGCTCAACTTCATTGTATTATCTGTGTTCCAAGTGTTTCATCTATTTTCCTTAAATCCTGCAGTATTGCATGTATCCTTATAAGCCACTCTCGATCACTTTGATAGGAGGTGGGACATAAATAAATAAGTTAAATAAAGGTATTTTGAACTGCCATATGCTATACATGTGAGAATATTGATATTAGCACAGGACAGAACCACTTCCCTGGGGTAGCAGGACTTCAGGCCCTTTGTCATTTTATGCCACTCACTAACATCCTTGCTCATCCTTCATGGTCTAATTCAAGGATCCCTCCTTCAGAAAGCTTTCCCTCATCTCCCCACATAGAGGTCTTTCCTTAATTACATTGAGTCTTATATTGCTGGCAGTGACTTGTCCTACCAACCTCACTCTCTTTATATGCCTCTAACCTCCACAAAGCCTAGAAAGAGAAAATACCTCAAATTGAATTATTTTTAAAGAACTTTACTGATATACAATTGTCATTCAATAAACTGCACGTTTAAAAGGTACAATTTGACAAGTTTTGGCATATGTGTACAACTGAAAACCATCACCATCATCAAGGTAATGAATATATTCATCACAGTTTAACCATTCATTTGTTGGTAGACATTTAGGTTGTTTCAAATTTGGGGCTATTAAAAATAAACCTTCCATGAACATTTATGTACAAGTCTTTTCATGAACATATGCTTTCTTTTCTCTTGGATAAATACCTAGGAATGGAATGACTGGGTCATATGGCAGCTGTTTCTTCAACTTTTTCAGAAACTGCCAAAATATTTTCAAAGTGGTTGTATCATTATATATTCCCAAGAGCCCATATGAGTTTCATTTCCTCCACACCTTCCCCTAGCATATGATATGGTCAGTCTTTTTAATTTTAGCCATTCTAACAGGTATAGTGTGGTATCTCACTGTGGATGTTTTGTTTGTTTGTTTTGAATTTTTGAATTTTAGTTTATTTTTTTTATACAGCACGTTCTTATGAGTTATCCATTTTATACATATTAGTGTATACATGTCAATCCCAATCTCCCAAATCATCACACCACCACCTCTCCACCCCGCCGCTTTCCCCCCTGGTGTCCATATGTTTGTTCTCTACATCTGTGTCTCAATTTCTACCCTGCAAAACAGTTCATCTGTACCATTTTTCTAGGTTCAACACATATGCGTTAATACATGATATTTGTTTTTCTCACTTACTTCACTCTGTATGACAGTCTGTAAGTCCATCCACATCTCTATAAATGACCCAATTTTGTTCCTTTTTATGGCTAATACTCCATTGTATATATATACCACATCTCCTTTATCCGTTCATCTGTCAATGAGCAATGAGGTTGATTCCATGACCTGGCTATTGGAAATAGTGCTTCAATGAATATTGGGGTGCATGTGTCATTTTGAATTGTGGTTTTCTCTGGGTATATGCCCAGTAGTGGGATTGCTGGGTCATATGGTAATTCTATTTTTAGTTTTTTAAGGAACCTCCATACTGTTCTCCATAGTGGCTGTATCAATTTACATTCCCACCTACAGTGCAAGAGGGTTCCCTTTTCTCCACACCCTCTCCAACATTTGTTGTTTGTAGATTTTCTGATGATGCCCATTTTAACTGGTGTGACGTGATACCTCATGGTAGTTTTGATTTGCATTTCTCTAATAATTAGTGATGTTGAGCAACTTTTCATGTGCCTCTTGGCCATCTGTATGTCTTTTTTGGAGAAATGTCTATTTAAGTCTTCTGCCCATTTTTGGATTGGGTTGTTTGTTTTTTAACATTGAGCTGCATGAGCTGTTTATATATTTTGGAAATAAATCCTTTGTCCGTTTATTTGTTTGCAAATATTTTCTCCCATTCTGAGGGTTGTCTTTTCGTCTTGTTTGTAGTTTCCTTTGTTTGAAAAAGCTTTTAAGTTTCCTTAGGTCCCATTTGTTTATTTTTGTTCTTATTTCCATTACTCTAGGAGGTGGATCAAAAAAGGTCTTGCTGTGATTTATGTCAAAGAGTGTTCTTCCTATGTTTTCCTCTAAGAGTTTTATAGTGTCTGCTCTTACATTTAGGTCTCTAATTCATTTTGAGTTTATTTTTGTGTGTGGTGTTAGGGAGTGTTCTAATTTCATTCTTTTACATGTAGCTGTCCAGTTTTCCCAGCACAACTTATTGAAGAGACTGTCTTTTCTCCATTGTATATCCTTGCCTCCTTTGTCATAGATTAGTTGACCATGGGTGTGTGGGTTTACCTCTGGGCTTTCTGTCCTATTCCATTGATCCATTTATTTCTGTTTTTGTACCAATACCATATTTTCTTCATTACTGTAGCTTTGTAGTATAGTCTGAAGTCAGGGAGTCTGATTCCTCCAGCTCCATTTTTTCCCCTCAAGACTGCTTTGGCTATTCGGGGTCTTTTGTATCTCCTTACACATTTTAAGATTTTTGTTCTAGTTCTATAAAAAATGCCATTGGTAATTGGATAGGGATTGCATTGAATCTGTAGATTGCTTTGTGTAGTATAGTCATTTTCACAATATTTATTCTTCCAATCCAAGAACATGCTATGTCTCTCCATCTGTTGGTATCATCTTTAATTTCTTTCATCAATGTCTTATAGTTTTCTGAATACAGGTCTTTTGTCTCCCTAGGTAGGTTTATTCCTAGGTATTTTTTCCTTTTTCCTGCAATGGTCAATGGGAGCGTTTCCTTAATTTCTCTCTCAGAATTTTCATCATTAGTGTATAGGAATGCAAGAGATTCCTGTGCATTAATTTTGTATCCTGCAACATTACCAAATTCATTGATTACCTCTGGTAGTTATCTGGTGGCATCTTTAGGATTCTCTATGTAGAGTATCATGTCATCTGCAAACAGTGACCGTTTTACTTCTTCTTTTCCAATTTGTATTCCTTTTATTTATTTTTCTTCTCTGATTGCCATGGCTAGGACCTCCAAAACTATGTTGAATAATAGTGGTGAGAGTGGACATACTTGTCTCATTCCTGATCTTAGAGGAAATGCTTTCAGTTTTTCACCATTGAGAATGATGTTTGCTGTGGGTTTGTCATATATGGCCTTTATTATGTTGAGGTAGTTTTCCTCTATGCCCACTTTCTGGAGAGTTCTTATCATAAATGGGTGTTGAATTTTGTCAAAAGCTTTTTCTGCATCTATTGAGATGATCATATGGTTTTTATTCTTCAATTTGTTAATATGGTCTATCACATTGATTGATTTGCATATACTGAAGAATACTTGCATCCCTGGGATAAATCCCATTTGATCATGGTGTATGACCCATTTAATGTATTGTTGGATTCTGTTTGCTAATATTTTGTTGAGGATTTTTGCATCTATATTCATCACTGATATTGGTCTGTAATTTTCTTTTTTATAGTATCTTTGTCTGGTTTTGGTATCAGGGTTATGATGGCCTCATAGAATGAGTTTGGGAGTGTTCCTTCCTCTGCAATTTTTTGGAAGAGTTTGAGAAGGATGTGTGTTAGCTCCTCTCTAAATGTTTGACAGAATTCACCTGTGAAGCCATCTGGTCCTGGACTTTTGTTTGTTGGAAGATTTTCTATCACAGTTTCAATTTCATTACTTGTGATTTGTCTGTTTATATTTTCTGTTTCTTCCTGGTTCAGTCTTGGAAGGTTATACCTTTCTAAGAATTTGTCCATTTCTTCCAAGTTGTCCATTTTATTGGCATAGCGGTGCTTGTAGTAGTCTCTTAGGATACTTTGTATTTCTGTGGTGTCTGTTGTAACTTGTCCTTTTTCATTTCTAATCTTTTTTTTTTGTGTGTGTGTGTGTGTGTGGTACGCGGGCCTCTCACTGTTGTGGCCTCTCCCATTGCGGGGCACAGGCTCTGGACGCGCAGGCTCAGCGGCCATGGCTCACGGGCCCAGCCGCTCTGCGGCATGTGGGATCTTCCCAGACCGGGGCACGAACCCGTATCCCCTGCATCGGCAGGCGGATTCTCAACCACTGCGCCACCAGGGAAGCCCTCTAATCTTATTGATTTGAGTCCTCTCCCTCTTTTTCTTGATGAGTTTGGCTAATGGTTTATCAATTTTGTTTATCTTCTCAAAGAACCAGCTTTTAGTTTTATTGATCTTTGCTATTGTTTTCTTTGTTTCTATTTCATTTTTTTCTGCTCTGATCTTTATGATTTCTTTCCTTCTGCTAACTTTGGGTTTTGTTTGTTCTTCTTTCTCTAGTTCCTTTAGATGTAAGGTTAGATTGCTTATTTGAGATTTTTCTTGTTTCTTGAGGTAGGCTTGTATAGCTGTAAACTTCCCTCTTAGAACTGCTTTTGCTACATCCCATAGGTTTTGGATCATCGTGTTTTCATTGTCATTTGTCTGTAGGTACTTTTTGATTTCCTCTTTGATTTCTTCAGTGATCTCTTGCATATTTAGTAACGTATTGTTTAGCCTCCATGTGTTTGTGTTTTTTACATTTTCTTCCCTGTAATTCATTTCTAATCTCAGAGCATTGTGGTCAGAAAAGATTCAATTTTCTTAAATTTACTGAGGCTTGATTTGTAACCCAAGATGTGATCTATCCTGGAGAATGTTCTATGCGCACTTGAGAAGAAAGTGTAATCTGCTGTTTTTGGATGGAGTATCCTATAAATATCAATTAAATCTATCTGGTCTATTGTGTCATTTAAAGCTTCTGTTTCCTTAATTTCTTTTCATTTTGGATGATCTGTCCATTGGTGTAAGTGAGGTGTTAACATCCCCCACGATGATTGTGTTACTGTTGATTTCCTCTTTTATCACTGTTAGCAGTTGTCTTATGTATTGAGGTGCTCCTATGTTGGGTGCATACATATTTATAATTGTTCTATCTTCTTCTTGGATTGATCACTTGATCATTATGTAATGTCCTTCCTTGTCTCTTGTAACATTCTTTATTTTAAAGTCTATTTTATCTGATATGAGTATTGTTACTCCAGCTTTCTTCTGATTTCCTTTTGCATGGAATATCTTTTTCCATCCCCTTACTTTCAGTCTGTATGTGTCCCTAGATCTGAAGTGGGTCTCTTGTAGACAGCATAAAGATGGTTCTTCTTTTTGTATCCATTCAGTGAGCCTGTGTCTTTTGGTTGAAGCATTTAATCCATTCACGTTTAAAGTAATTATCAATATGTATGTTCCTATTACCATTTTCTTAATTATTTTGTGTTTGTTTTTGTAGTTCCTTTTCTTTTCTTGTGTTTCCCACTTAGAGAAGTTCCTTAGGATTTGTTTTAGGCAGGTTTTGTGGTGCTGAATTCTCTTAACTTTTGCTTGTCTGTAAAGCTCTTGATTTCTCCAACAAATCTGAATTCAATCCTTGCAGGGGAGAGTAATCTTGGTTGTAGGTTCTTCCCTTTCATCTTCCCATTCATTTACTTCCCTCTTCACTTTAAATATGTCATGCCACTCCCTTCTGGCTTGGAGAGCTTCTGCTGAGAAATCAACTGTTAACCTTATGTGAATTCCCTTGTATGTTATTTGTCATTTTTCCCTTGCTGCTTTCAATAATTTTTCTTTGTCTTTGATTTTTGCCAATTTGATTACTATGTGTCTCAGCATGTTTCTCCTTGGGTTTATCCTGTATGGGACTCTGTGCTTCATGGACTTGGGTGGTTATTTCCTTTCCCATGTTAGGTAAGTTTTCGACTATAATGTCTTCAAATATTTTCTCTTGTCCTTCCTCTCTCTCTTTTCCTTCTGGGACCCCTATAATGTGAATGTTGTTGTGTTTAATGTTGTCCCAGAAGTCACTTTGGCTGTCTTCATTTCTTTTCATTGTTTTTTCTTTACTCTGTTCCACAGCAGTGAATTCCACCATTCTGTCTTCCAGGTCACATATCCGTTCTTCTGCCTCAGTTATTCTGTTATTGATTCCTTCTAATGTAGTTTTCATTTCAGTTATTGTATTGTTCATCTCTGTTTGTTTGTTCTTTACTTCTTCTAGGTCTTTGTTAAACATTTCTTGCATCTTGTTGATCTTTGCCTTCCTTGTTTTTCCGAGGTCCTGGATCATCTTCGCTATCATTATTCTGAATTCTTTTTCTGGAAGGTTGCCTATCTCAACTTCATTTAGTTGTTTTTCTGAGTTTTTATCTTGTTTCTTCATCTGGTACATAGCCGTCTGCCTTTTCATCTTGTCTTTCTTTCTGTGAATGTGGTTTTTGTTTCACAGGCTGCAGGATTGTAGTTCTTCTTGCTTCTGCTGTCTGCCCTCTGGTGATTGAGGCTATCTAAGAGGCTTGTGCAAGTTTCCTGATAAGAAGAACTGGTGGTGGGTAGAGCTGGCTGTTGCTCTGGTGGGCAGAGCTCAGTAAAACTTTATTCCACTTGTCTGCTAATGGTTGGGGCTGGGTTCCCTCCCTGTTGGTTGTTTGGCCTGAGGTGACCCCAAACTGGAGCCTCCAAGGTCTCTTTGGTGAGGCTGATGGCGGACTCTGAGAGGGCTCACGCAAAGGTGTACTTCCTAGAACCTCTGCTGCCAGTGGCCTTGTCCTCACCATGAGACACAGCCACACCCTGCCTCTGAAGGAGACCCTCCAACACTAGCAGGTAGGTCTGGTTCAGTCTCCTGTGGGGTCACTGCTCCTTCCCCCAGGTCGTGATGTGCACACTACTTTGTGTGTGCCCTCCAAGAGTGGAGTCTCTGTTTCCCCCAAGTCCTGTCAAAGTCTTGCAATCAAATCCCGCTAGCCTTCAAAGTCTGGTTCTCTAGGAATTCCTCCTCCCATTGCCAGACTCCCAGGTTGGGAAGCCTGACGTGGGGCTCAGAACCTTCACTCCAGTGGGTGGACTTCTGTGGTGTAAATGTTCTCCAGTTTATGAGTCACCCACCCAGCAGTTATGGAATTTGATTTTATTGTGATGGCACCCCTCCTAAAATCTCATTGCAGCTTCTTCTTTGTCTTTGAATGTGAGGTATCTTTTTTGGTGAGTTCCAGTGTCTTCCTGTCGATGATTGTTCAGCAGTTAGTTGTGATTCCGGTGCTCTTGCAAGAGGGAATGAGAGCATGTCCTTCTACTCTGCCATCTTCAACTTTCTCTCACTGTGGTTTTAATTTGCATATACTTAATGACAAACAATACTGAGCACCTTTTCATGTGCTTGTCTTAATTTTGCATATATTTATCTTCTTTGGGGTCCATTCAAATCTCCTGCTAAATTTTTATTGGGTTGTTTTCTTATATTTGAGTTTTGAGTATTCTTTATATTTTCTGGACCCACATCCCTTATTATATATAGGGATTTGCAAGTATTTACTCCCAGACTATGGGTTGTCTTTTCATTTTCTTAGATGTCTTTTAAAGAGCAGAAGTGTTTAACTTTAGTGAAGTCCAATATACCAATTTGTTTTTTTTGGATTCTGCTTTTGGTGTTGTATCTAAGACATCTTTGGCTAACTCAAAATCAGGAGGATTTTTTCCTCAGATTTTCTTTGAGAACTTTTATAGTGGTAAATTTTACATTTAGATTGATGGTCCATTTTGAGTTAACATGTATATATGAAGCAAAGTATAGAGCCAAGTTTATTTTTTTCTATACAATATCCAATTATTTTAGCACCATTTCTTGAAAGATTATTCTATCTCTACTATATTACCTCTGCACTATTGTAGAAAATCAATTGCCCCTAGTTGTGTGGGTCTTTTTCTGGACTTTCCATTCTGTTCTATTGATCTATTTGTCTGTTTTTACACCAATACCACACTGCCTTCATTGCCATTGCTTTATATAAGTCTTGAAATCTAATAATATTAATCCTCCAACTTTGTTCTTCTTTTTCAAAGTTATTTTGGCTATTTTAGGTCTGTTGCTTTTTAATATGAATTTTAAAGTGGATTTGTCAGTTTCTACCAAAAAAAAAAAAAGGCTACTGAAACTTATATTGTGATTGCATTGAACTTATAGATCAATTTGGGGGAAATTGACATAATAATATTGAGACCTATGAATATAGTGCATCATTCCATTATTAAATAATCTTCCATTTCTCCCAGCAATGGTTTACAGTTTTCAGTGTAGAGCTCTTTTACATCTTTTGTTCTTGAGTTATCTCCAAGGATTTCAAACTTCTTGATATTATTTTAAATAGTATTTTTTAAAATTTCAAGTTCCATTTGTGTATTGATGGTGTATGGAAATACAATTGATCTTTTTTTAATATAAATTTATTTATTTATTTATACAATTGATCTTTGTATATTGATCTTATATCCTTCTACCAAATGAAACTTTCTTATTAGTTCTACTAGCTTTTTGTAAATCCATTGGATATTTCTCCCTGGATAGGCATGTCATCTATGAATAAAGACTGTTGTACTTCTGCATTTCCAATCTGGGCGATTTTTACTTCTTCTTTAATTGAATTGAGATTTAGTGATCCTGAAAATACAGGGACCTGTGTTTTAATGCCAACTCTGCCATAACTCACTGTGTAACCTTGGACAACTCACTTTCCGTCTCTGAACCTCAGTTAACCTCAAAGTGATCTGTAAATTCTTGCCCACCTCTAACGTTCAGTGAGACAAAGAATTTAATCAGAAAGCTATTAGCAATCTGGTTTTAATCCACAGCTTCCTGCTTCCTTCCTGCCTCAGAGGGTAGGTCTCTGATTCCTACCCTCTTCCCGTTAAGCGACTGACTCATTGTGCTCCTGACAGTTGGGTTGAACAGGAGAGTGTTCAACCTGCCAGACTTCCAGTGAATTAGGGGAGTGGCCCTATTAGTTCATTCTTTCACCAACTGTTGTTCTGCTGCCTCTTGTTGGCAAGGCCCAGTCTGCAGGGTGTGTTATCTATTTTCTAGCAAAAGCCAAAGCCACTAATTCATGAAAAAATTAACTGAGAGCCACACACATAGAGAAACCAATTTCATTTAGTTGGTTTTTTTTTTTTAATTTTTAAAAACACATTCCATTCTCCTGCTTTTGAATTCAGTCCTCATCAATAAAGTAATTTTTGCTGAGATGGGATAGGCTAAAAAGCTGAAAAGACACAGTCCTGTCCTGCAGGAATGGTCCGTTTGCTCTCCATCTGTATGGAAGAAGAACGAGCAGACAAAATTATACTGGACCATGTTGGAGAAGGCCTGAATCCTTGAAAACAGGGAATTGGGTCAATCCCAAGGCATGGTGGAAATGAGAGATACAGAAGCCTTTTTTTACCCTTTTTAGTCACCCTGCAACTGGATCTCATTCCTAAGTTTAGGGGATGCTCTTCCTTCTGAGCCCACCTCCCATCAGAGGGACGGCTTGTCCAGCCTCCCTGGCATCTAGGGCATCACCTAAGTCTTTCCAATCAGATATGCTCACCTCAAATTCGAAATCCAAAGCTGATGATACAGGAACCATGCAAACCCCTCTGGTAATTAAGGCAGCAGTAGCCACATCTGATCTCCTGAGACAGCAATAGCACATCCAGTTTCTAGAATTCAGAATCATCTGTCCCAATTCTTTCATTCTACAAATGCAATGTGGAGTAAATGAAGACCAAACAAATGAGAACAGGCAAAGGTTAGTTTTTCAGAGCTTGTTATAGAAAGAGAGTTAGCCACCATCACATGTTTTGGCAGAGACTCAAAGGCCTGCAGAAGTGGGAAAGCTTTACTGGAGAAAACAAAGAATCCATAAGGTATGCCTTGCTTGGAGGCTGTTGGTGTAGGGAAGCCATCAGTAGGCTAACTAGAAGCAGAGCATCCTATGTGATTGGTTAGGGGTGCATTATTTGGCTTTTTCTGGTCCATGCTAGGTTGGAAGTGGGGACAAAAATTAGGGAAGCTGTTGGTTTTTAATCAAATCCTGGTCATTTGGATCCAGTGGCTACAGGAGTTATAGTTTGGCTTCATGAGCTGGTTGCTAGAGATTGTGGTCTGATTTCATACAAGTCTGACTTACAGATACCAGACTGGCTACCTAGGCTGTTTACTGCAGATAATGGATTGGTTTCCTGGGTTGGTTGCTGCAGATTGTGAATTAGAGTTCTACTTTTATACATGGTCTAGACATTGTCTATTTTTTTTTTTTTTTTTTTTCGGTATGCGGGCCTCTCACTGTTGTGGCCTCTCCCGTTGTGGAGCACAGGCTCCGGACGCATAGGCTCAGCGGCCATGGCTCACGGGCTTAGTTGCTCCGCGGCATGTGGGATCTTCCCGGACCAGGGCACGAACCCGTGTCTCCTGCATCCGCAGGCGGATTCTCAACCACTGCGCCACCAGGGAAGCCCGACATTGTCTATTTTTATATGCAATCTCTCATCAGAAACTGAGGCTCAGAGAAGTAGAGCGGTCTAAGATTCTCAATCCAAGGTCTAGGAGCTAAGAATAGTCAGAACTGATAGGTCAACCTGAGATTTAGCAATATTTATCTTATGACCTCCAAAGGAACTTGTTCTGCTTGTTGAGGAAACAAGGTTCAGATCCATGGAAAAAGGAAGTTCAGTACAGATGTAACAGAGATAAGTTGCACCAGGAAGTTAACAGTGCTACAGCTTGGCAGGAAGGCTCATCACTTTCCCCTTCAGGCAGAAGCACTGCTATATCCAGAGCCTCCATTGATCAAGTGCTCTCTACGTACTGGGCATTCCAGCCAGGCAGCAAAGTGAAGTGGTTAAATGCACGGTTCTCCAGGCTGCCTACTCTATCATATTTTACCCTTGCCATTATTAGCTATAAACTTGAACAAGATACTTTACCTTTCTGGTCTTCAGTTTCCTCATCTGTAAAATGGGAATAACAATGACACCTAGCTCATCATGCTCTCGTGCAAATTAAATGAGCAGGCACTTGCAACACACTTAAAACAGTACCTGATACTTAATATATGCTTGTACAAGTTAGTTATGACAATCTTGTTTAGTCTTCACATCAACTCAGCGTGATAAGTAGTATAATCCTACTTTGCAGGTGAAGAAATTAAGGATAGTACTAAGGATAGTTATGTCACTGGTCCAAGATAGTGAGTGTCTGAGTAAGGATTTTCACTCATGTCTCTATGAAGCCCAAACTTATTATTCCTTCCCACTGAGCTTCTGAACACTAGATGCCACTGTTGGGAAAGAAGACCGTAGAGTGGGAAAGCATAGAGGGCTGTGATATCAGAGTGTCTGTATTCAACACTTGGTTCTGCCCTTGCACAGATTACTTACCATCTCTGAGCACATTTTCCCTTGCAAACTGGTAATAATAACCTACCTCACAGGATTATTTTAAGGATTAAATAAGATAATGTATGTGAAGTTTCCAGGACAGTGCCTGGCACATGAGAAGTACTTAATAAATGACAACGATAATTTTCACTGTTAGAATTGAAAGTGACAATTGTAAACTATTCTTTAGAGTCTGTCCCTTAATGGCCCACCTTCATGAAGTTTCGTCTTAGTCCCCAAACTGGCTTGACCCTCCACTGCTGAATTCCCCATTGTTGGTACTGTGGTAGGTCAAGCAGAGACCAGAAAAATGACTTGGAGGAGGAGAAGGGTCCTGCAAGGGAGAGGAATAAACAGGCAAGGAGTGGTTACACGGTAATGTGGAGTTCCAGAAGACCAAGGTTTCCCATGGCCCAGACTCTCAGAAGAATCAGAAATGTTTCCCAGAAAACAAAGGGAGGAGCTTCCTCCTCAGTTCTGTGGGTCAACCTGAGACACACCCTCAGCATGTCTCATGTTGGTTCTAATTTTAAAACTGAGTTCAGTGAAGTTGACTTCACAACTGTGCCTTGAGAGTTAAAGCTGAGTCGTTTGTCAGACTGGTTAGGGAAACCAGAAGACAGGCAACTGGAAAATCTGATAGAAGAAGGGTGATCATAATGGGGAGTATAAAAGCAAAAATGCCTTGTTTCAAAGGAACGTAAAAGACCATCTCTTCTATCACCCTGAAAGGCAGGTGTTATCATCTTATTTTCCAGAGGTTCCTAGGTTAAATTTTACAGCCCAAATCAATCAGGTAATCAGAGTTGAATCATGATTTGAATCCAATAAAAAAGATCTGGAGAAAAACACACCTAGGGACTTCCTTGGTGGTGCAGTGGTTAAGAATCTGCCTGCCAGT
>NW_026711982.1:0-22020 GCF_026419965.1 Kogia breviceps
CATCCGCTGGGTTTCCAATGAGTGCTTTCGCTGTCGGAAGATTGCGTTGAACCTGGAGAGTTGGGACCCATGGAATGGGGAGCACGCAGGATTCCTTTCAAGGGTCTGCATTTGCTTTCCCAACCTCACCAATCGTCTCAGCCCCAAGAGTGTCCAGCCTTATGTCTTCTGCCGCTGGGGCTGTAGATGTGGTCAATCCTGGTTGCATGCCAGTCCCTGAACGCATTTTGGAAGAATTTCTCTCTGTTTTGCCCTGCTTGTTTCTTCTTTATGTTGGAAATGTATCCTCAGAATGGGTCTGAGCTGATTTTCCCTGCTGGTTTTAGGCCGCTTTACACACACCTGATGCACTTACACAGAGATATCAAGACTTAGCTTTTAAGATGCTTACTAGTCGGATAGATACTTGTGCGATGAACAGGGTCTGGTGAGTCCAGTTGATTGAGCAAGGAGTAGGGTCGTGTCCATTCCATATTCGGTTTTCGGAAGGGTATCTGTGCTCATTTCAAACTCGAGTTTTATGCGTCACCCCACCTCACCTTTCCCTGAAGCAAGGCATAAGTGTGTTTTCTAAAAGCGTGACTCTGTTCTGTTTGGGGATTCAGTGCATGGGGAGCGATTTTTACATTCCCTCGATAAGTGATATCATAAGTTTCTTTTTTTGTGGGACTTATTTCACTGAGGATGATCGTACCTAAATCCACTCAGGATGCTGCTACCAGCCTCATGACGTGGATTTCATGGCTGAGTGACACTCCATTGGACCTACGTAGCACCACTTGTCCACTTGTCCACTTGTCTTTGTCCACTTGTCCACTCGTCTTTGTCCACTTGGCTCTTTCCTGGGATATGAAACGTGTACCGGAGTGGAGGTTCTTGTCAAGACAGCAGCCCTCAACTTTGGGGTCCCTGTGTCTGGTTGATTTTTTGATTTTCCCAAGGTCAACGCCCATGTGTGGAAGTGCCCTATGCTCTGTGGTTCTGTGTTTTCCATGGTTTGGGAAAGAGGATACACTTGTGAAGATTGGCTGTTGGCCATTGACATCCCCGCCCATCAGCTTAACAAGGCTCCCTTGACTCCGTGGCCTGTCCTGCCTTTCTGGTTTTTAGACTTTTTTCGCCTGGCCCTTTTGCCCCGGGGGGGGCGAGGAGATTTCTGTGTAGTGCTGATTTGCTCTCCCAGGTTGCTTGGTTGGCCAAAAAGGGCGTATGCGTTTTTTCCTGAATATATTCAGGAAAAAACGCATACGCCCTTTTTGGCCAACCGCATCATTGTCCACGTTCTGGCGCTTTTCATGTGCTATCGGGGCCATTCCGATGTACCCGTTGACATCCGTTTCCTGCAGTTCTGCCTTGCGTTCAGCGCCTCTTCGTAGCCTGACCTCAATATATTTTGGGGCGATAGTTATCGTTTAGAACTCTGCAGGTTTGGGAAGTGCAGTGCCCCTGAGCTCCATTTCCCAAGTCGCTTTTTTGTGAGTGGGACGCAACACGGCTGGATGGCTTCACGCCCTATTGTCGATCCGGGGTGGCAGGCTGAACCGCTGGTGAATTCTTCTTCGTGATGGGAAATGAGAGTGACATGTGCCCGACCAAACACCTCCAGCGAGTCTCTCATTGGTTCCCCCTCTTGCAGTTCATCCTGCGGACAAATTGCAGACGGTACGAAAGAGGCATGGAAAGGCGCCGAGTCTCCAAGTGGGGAGATTGTTAGTAAGGGGGCCTGAATGGAGAACACGAGCACCAGGAGATGAAAACTGAGGTGAGTTTCAGAAAGCTTTCCCGATCCCACGGTGTAGCATCCGCTGGTTTCCAATGAGTGCTTTCGCTGTCGGAAGATTGCGTTGAACCCTGGAGAGTTGGGACCCATGGAATGGGGAGCACGCAGGATTCCTTTCAAGGGTCTGCATTTGCTTTCCCAACCTCACCAATCGTCTCAGCCCCAAGAGTGTCCAGCCTTATGTCTTCTGCCGCTGGGGCTGTAGATGTGGTCAATCCTGGTTGCATGCCAGTCCCTGAACGCATTTTGGAAGAATTTCTCTCTGTTTTGCCCTGCTTGTTTCTTCTTTATGTTGGAAATGTATCCTCAGAATGGGTCTGAGCTGATTTTCCCTGCTGGTTTTAGGCCGCTTTACACACACTTGATGCACTTACACAGAGATATCAAGACTTAGCTTTTAAGATGCTTACTAGTCGGATAGATACTTGTGCGATGAACAGGGTCTGGTGAGTCCAGTTGATTGAGCAAGGAGTAGGTCGTGTCCATTCCATATTCGGTTTTCGGAAGGGTATCTGTGCTCATTTCAAACTCGAGTTTTATGCGTCACCCCCACCTCACACTTTCCCCTGAAGCAGGCATAAGTGTGTTTTTCTAAAAGCGTGACTCTGTTCTGTTTGGGGATTCAGTGCATGGGGAGCGATTTTTACATTCCCTCGATAAGTGATATCATAAGTTTCTTTTTTTGTGGGACTTATTTCACTGAGGATGATCGTACCTAAATCCACTCAGGATGCTGCTACCAGCCTCATGACGTGGATTTCATGGCTGAGTGACACTCCATTGGACCTACGTAGCACCACTTGTCCACTTGTCCACTTGTCTTTGTCCACTTGTCCACTCGTCTTTGTCCACTTGGCTCTTTCCTGGGATATGAAACCGTGTACCGGAGTGGAGGTTCTTGTCAAGACAGCAGCCCTCAACTTGGGGTCCCTGTGTCTGGTTGATTTTTTCATTTTCCCAAGGTCAACGCCCATGTGTGGAAGTGCCCTATGCTCTGTGGTTCTGTGTTTTCCATGGTTTGGGAAAGAGGATACACTTGTGAAGATTGGCTGTTGGCCATTGACATCCCGCCCATCAGCTTAACAAGGCTCCCTTGACTCCGTGGGCTGTCCTGCCTTTCTGGTTTTTAGACTTTTTTCGCCTGGCCCTTTTGCCCGGGGGGGGGCAAGAGATTTCTTTGTAGTGCTGATTTGCTCTCCCAGGTTGCTTGGTTGGCCAAAAAGGGCGAATGCGTTTTTTCCTGAATATATTCAGGAAAAAACGCATTCGCCCTTTTTGGCCAACCGCATCATTGTCCACGTTCTGGCGCTTTTCATGTGCTATCGGGGCCATTCCGATGTACCCGTTGACATCCGTTTCCTGCAGTTCTGCCTTGCGTTCAGCGCCTCTTCGTAGCCTGACCTCAATATATTTTGGGGCGATAGTTATCGTTTAGAACTCTGCAGGTTTGGGAAGTGCAGTGCCCCTGAGCTCCATTTCCCAAGTCGCTTTTTTGTGAGTGGGACGCAACACGGCTGGATGGCTTCACAGCCCTATTGTCGATCCGGGGTGGCAGGCTGAACCGCTGGTGAATTCTTCTTCGTGATGGGAAATGAGAGTGACACGTGCCCGACCAAACACCTCCAGCGAGTCTCTCATTGGTTCCCCCTCTTGCAGTTCATCCTGCGGACAAATTGCAGACGGTACGAAAGAGGCATGGAAAGGCGCCGAGTCTCCAAGTGGGGAGATTGTTAGTAAGGGGGCCTGAATGGAGAACACGAGCACCAGGAGATGAAAACTGAGGTGAGTTTCAGAAAGCTTTCCCGATCCCACGGTGTAGCATCCGCTGGGTTTCCAATGAGTGCTTTCGCTGTCGGAAGATTGCGTTGAACCTGGAGAGTTGGGACCCATGGAATGGGGAGCACGCAGGATTCCCTTTCAAGGGTCTGCATTTGCTTTCCCAACCTCACCAATCGTCTCAGCCCCAAGAGTGTCCAGCCTTATGTCTTCTGCCGCTGGGGCTGTAGATGTGGTCAATCCTGGTTGCATGCCAGTCCCTGAACGCATTTTGGAAGAATTTCTCTCTGTTTTGCCCTGCTTGTTTCTTCTTTATGTTGGAAATGTATCCTCAGAATGGGTCTGAGCTGATTTTCCCTGCTGGTTTTAGGCCGCTTTACACACACTTGATGCACTTACACAGAGATATCAAGACTTAGCTTTGAAGATGCTTACTAGTCGGATAGATACTTGTGCGATGAACAGGGTCTGGTGAGTCCAGTTGATTGAGCAAGGAGTAGGTCGTGTCCATTCCATATTCGGTTTTCGGAAGGGTATCTGTGCTCATTTCAAACTCGAGTTTTATGCGTCACGCCACCTGCACCTTTCCCCTGAAGCAGGCATAAGTGTGTTTTCTAAAAGCGTGACTCTGTTCTGTTTGGGGATTCAGTGCATGGGGAGCGATTTTTACATTCCCCTCGATAAGTGATATCATAAGTTTCTTTTTTTGTGGGACTTATTTCACTGAGGATGATCGTACCTAAATCCACTCAGGATGCTGCTACCAGCCTCATGACGTGGATTTCATGGCTGAGTGACACTCCATTGGACCTACGTAGCACCACTTGTCCACTTGTCCACTTGTCTTTGTCCACTTGTCCACTCGTCTTTGTCCACTTGGCTCTTTCCTGGGATATGAAACGTGTACCGGAGTGGAGGTTCTTGTCAAGACAGCAGCCCTCAACTTTGGGGTCCCTGTGTCTGGTTGATTTTTTCATTTTCCCAAGGTCAACGCCCATGTGTGGAAGTGCCCTATGCTCTGTGGTTCTGTGTTTTACATGGTTTGGGAAAGAGGATACACTTGTGAAGATTGGCTGTTGGCCATTGACATCCCGCCCATCAGCTTAACAAGGCTCCCTTGACTCCGTGGGCTGTCCTGCCTTTCTGGTTTTTAGACTTTTTTCGCCTGGCCCTTTTGCCCCGGGGGGGGGGCGAGAGATTTCTTTGTAGTGCTGATTTGCTCTCCCAGGTTGCTTGGTTGGCCAAAAAGGGCGTATGCGTTTTTTCCTGAATATATTCAGGAAAAAACGCATACGCCCTTTTTGGCCAACCGCATCATTGTCCACGTTCTGGCGCTTTTCATGTGCTATCAGGGCCATTCCGATGTACCCGTTGACATCCGTTTCCTGCAGTTCTGCCTTGCGTTCAGCGCCTCTTCGTAGCCTGACCTCAATATATTTTGGGGCGATAGTTATCGTTTAGAACTCTGCAGGTTTGGGAAGTGCAGTGCCCCTGAGCTCCATTTCCCAAGTCGCTTTTTTGTGAGTGGGACGCAACACGGCTGGATGGCTTCACGCCCTATTGTCGATCCGGGGTGGCAGGCTGAACCGCTGGTGAATTCTTCTTCGTGATGGGAAATGAGAGTGACATGTGCCCGACCAAACACCTCCAGCGAGTCTCTCATTGGTTCCCCCTCTTGCAGTTCATCCTGCGGACAAATTGCAGACGGTACGAAAGAGGCATGGAAAGGCGCCGAGTCTCCAAGTGGGGAGATTGTTAGTAAGGGGGCCTGAATGGAGAACACGAGCACCAGGAGATGAAAACTGAGGTGAGTTTCAGAAAGCTTTCCCGATCCCACGGTGTAGCATCCGCTGGGTTTCCAATGAGTGCTTTCGCTGTCGGAAGATTGCGTTGAACCTGGAGAGCTGGGACCCATGGAATGGGGAGCACGCAGGATTCCTTTCAAGGGTCTGCATTTGCTTTCCCAACCTCACCAATCGTCTCAGCCCCAAGAGTGTCCAGCCTTATGTCTTCTGCCGCTGGGGCTGTAGATGTGGTCAATCCTGGTTGCATGCCAGTCCCTGAACGCATTTTGGAAGAATTTCTCTCTGTTTTGCCCTGCTTGTTTCTTCTTTATGTTGGAAATGTATCCTCAGAATGGGTCTGAGCTGATTTTCCCTGCTGGTTTTAGGCCGCTTTACACACACTTGATGCACTTACACAGAGATATCAAGACTTAGCTTTTAAGATGCTTACTAGTCGGATAGATACTTGTGCGATGAACAGGGTCTGGTGAGTCCAGTTGATTGAGCAAGGAGTAGGTCGTGTCCATTCCATATTCGGTTTTCGGAAGGGTATCTGTGCTCATTTCAAACTCGAGTTTTATGCGTCACCCCACCTCACCTTTCCCCTGAAGCAGGCATAAGTGTGTTTTCTAAAAGCGTGACTCTGTTCTGTTTGGGGATTCAGTGCATGGGGAGCGATTTTTACATTCCCTCGATAAGTGATATCATAAGTTTCTTTTTTTGTGGGACTTATTTCACTGAGGATGATCGTACCTAAATCCACTCAGGATGCTGCTACCAGCCTCATGACGTGGATTTCATGGCTGAGTGACACTCCATTGGACCTACGTAGCACCACTTGTCCACTTGTCCACTTGTCTTTGTCCACTTGTCCACTCGTCTTTGTCCACTTGGCTCTTTCCTGGGATATGAAACGTGTACCGGAGTGGAGGTTCTTGTCAAGACAGCAGCCCTCAACTTTGGGGTCCCTGTGTCTGGTTGATTTTTTCATTTTCCCAAGGTCAACGCCCATGTGTGGAAGTGCCCTATGCTCTGTGGTTCTGTGTTTTCCATGGTTTGGGAAAGAGGATACACTTGTGAAGATTGGCTGTTGGCCATTGACATCCCGCCCATCAGCTTAACAAGGCTCCCTTGACTCCGTGGGCTGTCCTGCCTTTCTGGTTTTTAGACTTTTTTCGCCTGGCCCTTTTGCCCCGGGGGGGGGGGCGAGAGATTTCTTTGTAGTGCTGATTTGCTCTCCCAGGTTGCTTGGTTGGCCAAAAAGGGCGTATGCGTTTTTTCCTGAATATATTCAGGAAAAAACGCATACGCCCTTTTTGGCCAACCGCATCATTGTCCACGTTCTGGCGCTTTTCATGTGCTATCGGGGCCATTCCGATGTACCCGTTGACATCCGTTTCCTGCAGTTCTGCCTTGCGTTCAGCGCCTCTTCGTAGCCTGACCTCAATATATTTTGGGGCGATAGTTATCGTTTAGAACTCTGCAGGTTTGGGAAGTGCAGTGCCCCTGAGCTCCATTTCCCAAGTCGCTTTTTTGTGAGTGGGACGCAACACGGCTGGATGGCTTCACGCCCTATTGTCGATCCGGGGTGGCAGGCTGAACCGCTGGTGAATTCTTCTTCGTGATGGGAAATGAGAGTGACATGTGCCCGACCAAACACCTCCAGCGAGTCTCTCATTGGTTCCCCCTCTTGCAGTTCATCCTGCGGACAAATTGCAGACGGTACGAAAGAGGCATGGAAAGGCGCCGAGTCTCCAAGTGGGGAGATTGTTAGTAAGGGGGCCTGAATGGAGAACACGAGCACCAGGAGATGAAAACTGAGGTGAGTTTCAGAAAGCTTTCCCGATCCCACGGTGTAGCATCCGCTGGGTTTCCAATGAGTGCTTTCGCTGTCGGAAGATTGCGTTGAACCTGGAGAGCTGGGACCCATGGAATGTGGAGCACGCAGGATTCCTTTCAAGGGTCTGCATTTGCTTTCCCAACCTCACCAATCGTCTCAGCCCCAAGAGTGTCCAGCCTTATGTCTTCTGCCGCTGGGGCTGTAGATGTGGTCAATCCTGGTTGCATGCCAGTCCCTGAACGCATTTTGGAAGAATTTCTCTCTGTTTTGCCCTGCTTGTTTCTTCTTTATGTTGGAAATGTATCCTCAGAATGGGTCTGAGCTGATTTTCCCTGCTGGTTTTAGGCCGCTTTACACACACTTGATGCACTTACACAGAGATATCAAGACTTAGCTTTTAAGATGCTTACTAGTCGGATAGATACTTGTGCGATGAACAGGGTCTGGTGAGTCCAGTTGATTGAGCAAGGAGTAGGTCGTGTCCATTCCATATTCGGTTTTCGGAAGGGTATCTGTGCTCATTTCAAACTCGAGTTTTATGCGTCACCCCACCTCACCTTTCCCCTGAAGCAGGCATAAGTGTGTTTTCTAAAAGCGTGACTCTGTTCTGTTTGGGGATTCAGTGCATGGGGAGCGATTTTTACATTCCCTCGATAAGTGATATCATAAGTTTCTTTTTTTGTGGGACTTATTTCACTGAGGATGATCGTACCTAAATCCACTCAGGATGCTGCTACCAGCCTCATGACGTGGATTTCATGGCTGAGTGACACTCCATTGGACCTACGTAGCACCACTTGTCCACTTGTCCACTTGTCTTTGTCCACTTGTCCACTCGTCTTTGTCCACTTGGCTCTTTCCTGGGATATGAAACGTGTACCGGAGTGGAGGTTCTTGTCAAGACAGCAGCCCTCAACTTTGGGGTCCCTGTGTCTGGTTGATTTTTTCATTTTCCCAAGGTCAACGCCCATGTGTGGAAGTGCCCTATGCTCTGTGGTTCTGTGTTTTCCATGGTTTGGGAAAGAGGATACACTTGTGAAGATTGGCTGTTGGCCATTGACATCCCGCCCATCAGCTTAACAAGGCTCCCTTGACTCCGTGGGCTGTCCTGCCTTTCTGGTTTTTAGACTTTTTTCGCCTGGCCCTTTTGCCCCGGGGGGGGGGGCGAGAGATTTCTTTGTAGTGCTGATTTGCTCTCCCAGGTTGCTTGGTTGGCCAAAAAGGGCGTATGCGTTTTTTCCTGAATATATTCAGGAAAAAACGCATACGCCCTTTTTGGCCAACCGCATCATTGTCCACGTTCTGGCGCTTTTCATGTGCTATCGGGGCCATTCCGATGTACCCGTTGACATCCGTTTCCTGCAGTTCTGCCTTGCGTTCAGCGCCTCTTCGTAGCCTGACCTCAATATATTTTGGGGCGATAGTTATCGTTTAGAACTCTGCAGGTTTGGGAAGTGCAGTGCCCCTGAGCTCCATTTCCCAAGTCGCTTTTTTGTGAGTGGGACGCAACACGGCTGGATGGCTTCACGCCCTATTGTCGATCCGGGGTGGCAGGCTGAACCGCTGGTGAATTCTTCTTCGTGATGGGAAATGAGAGTGACATGTGCCCGACCAAACACCTCCAGCGAGTCTCTCATTGGTTCCCCCTCTTGCAGTTCATCCTGCGGACAAATTGCAGACGGTACGAAAGAGGCATGGAAAGGCGCCGAGTCTCCAAGTGGGGAGATTGTTAGTAAGGGGGCCTGAATGGAGAACACGAGCACCAGGAGATGAAAACTGAGGTGAGTTTCAGAAAGCTTTCCCGATCCCACGGTGTAGCATCCGCTGGGTTTCCAATGAGTGCTTTCGCTGTCGGAAGATTGCGTTGAACCTGGAGAGCTGGGACCCATGGAATGGGGAGCACGCAGGATTCCTTTCAAGGGTCTGCATTTGCTTTCCCAACCTCACCAATCGTCTCAGCCCCAAGAGTGTCCAGCCTTATGTCTTCTGCCGCTGGGGCTGTAGATGTGGTCAATCCTGGTTGCATGCCAGTCCCTGAACGCATTTTGGAAGAATTTCTCTCTGTTTTGCCCTGCTTGTTTCTTCTTTATGTTGGAAATGTATCCTCAGAATGGGTCTGAGCTGATTTTCCCTGCTGGTTTTAGGCCGCTTTACACACACTTGATGCACTTACACAGAGATATCAAGACTTAGCTTTTAAGATGCTTACTAGTCGGATAGATACTTGTGCGATGAACAGGGTCTGGTGAGTCCAGTTGATTGAGCAAGGAGTAGGTCGTGTCCATTCCATATTCGGTTTTCGGAAGGGTATCTGTGCTCATTTCAAACTCGAGTTTTATGCGTCACCCCACCTCACCTTTCCCCTGAAGCAGGCATAAGTGTGTTTTCTAAAAGCGTGACTCTGTTCTGTTTGGGGATTCAGTGCATGGGGAGCGATTTTTACATTCCCTCGATAAGTGATATCATAAGTTTCTTTTTTTGTGGGACTTATTTCACTGAGGATGATCGTACCTAAATCCACTCAGGATGCTGCTACCAGCCTCATGACGTGGATTTCATGGCTGAGTGACACTCCATTGGACCTACGTAGCACCACTTGTCCACTTGTCCACTTGTCTTTGTCCACTTGTCCACTCGTCTTTGTCCACTTGGCTCTTTCCTGGGATATGAAACGTGTACCGGAGTGGAGGTTCTTGTCAAGACAGCAGCCCTCAACTTTGGGGTCCCTGTGTCTGGTTGATTTTTTCATTTTCCCAAGGTCAACGCCCATGTGTGGAAGTGCCCTATGCTCTGTGGTTCTGTGTTTTCCATGGTTTGGGAAAGAGGATACACTTGTGAAGATTGGCTGTTGGCCATTGACATCCCGCCCATCAGCTTAACAAGGCTCCCTTGACTCCGTGGCCTGTCCTGCCTTTCTGGTTTTTAGACTTTTTTCGCCTGGCCCTTTTGCCCCGGGGGGGGGGGCGAGAGATTTCTTTGTAGTGCTGATTTGCTCTCCCAGGTTGCTTGGTTGGCCAAAAAGGGCGTATGCGTTTTTTCCTGAATATATTCAGGAAAAAACGCATACGCCCTTTTTGGCCAACCGCATCATTGTCCACGTTCTGGCGCTTTTCATGTGCTATCGGGGCCATTCCGATGTACCCGTTGACATCCGTTTCCTGCAGTTCTGCCTTGCGTTCAGCGCCTCTTCGTAGCCTGACCTCAATATATTTTGGGGCGATAGTTATCGTTTAGAACTCTGCAGGTTTGGGAAGTGCAGTGCCCCTGAGCTCCATTTCCCAAGTCGCTTTTTTGTGAGTGGGACGCAACACGGCTGGATGGCTTCACGCCCTATTGTCGATCCGGGGTGGCAGGCTGAACCGCTGGTGAATTCTTCTTCGTGATGGGAAATGAGAGTGACATGTGCCCGACCAAACACCTCCAGCGAGTCTCTCATTGGTTCCCCCTCTTGCAGTTCATCCTGCGGACAAATTGCAGACGGTACGAAAGAGGCATGGAAAGGCGCCGAGTCTCCAAGTGGGGAGATTGTTAGTAAGGGGGCCTGAATGGAGAACACGAGCACCAGGAGATGAAAACTGAGGTGAGTTTCAGAAAGCTTTCCCGATCCCACGGTGTAGCATCCGCTGGGTTTCCAATGAGTGCTTTCGCTGTCGGAAGATTGCGTTGAACCTGGAGAGTTGGGACCCATGGAATGGGGAGCACGCAGGATTCCTTTCAAGGGTCTGCATTTGCTTTCCCAACCTCACCAATCGTCTCAGCCCCAAGAGTGTCCAGCCTTATGTCTTCTGCCGCTGGGGCTGTAGATGTGGTCAATCCTGGTTGCATGCCAGTCCCTGAACGCATTTTGGAAGAATTTCTCTCTGTTTTGCCCTGCTTGTTTCTTCTTTATGTTGGAAATGTATCCTCAGAATGGGTCTGAGCTGATTTTCCCTGCTGGTTTTAGGCCGCTTTACACACACCTGATGCACTTACACAGAGATATCAAGACTTAGCTTTTAAGATGCTTACTAGTCGGATAGATACTTGTGCGATGAACAGGGTCTGGTGAGTCCAGTTGATTGAGCAAGGAGTAGGTCGTGTCCATTCCATATTCGGTTTTCGGAAGGGTATCTGTGCTCATTTCAAACTCGAGTTTTATGCGTCACCCCACCTCACCTTTCCCCTGAAGCAGGCATAAGTGTGTTTTCTAAAAGCGTGACTCTGTTCTGTTTGGGGATTCAGTGCATGGGGAGCGATTTTTACATTCCCTCGATAAGTGATATCATAAGTTTCTTTTTTTGTGGGACTTATTTCACTGAGGATGATCGTACCTAAATCCACTCAGGATGCTGCTACCAGCCTCATGACGTGGATTTCATGGCTGAGTGACACTCCATTGGACCTACGTAGCACCACTTGTCCACTTGTCCACTTGTCTTTGTCCACTTGTCCACTCGTCTTTGTCCACTTGGCTCTTTCCTGGGATATGAAACGTGTACCGGAGTGGAGGTTCTTGTCAAGACAGCAGCCCTCAACTTTGGGGTCCCTGTGTCTGGTTGATTTTTTCATTTTCCCAAGGTCAACGCCCATGTGTGGAAGTGCCCTATGCTCTGTGGTTCTGTGTTTTCCATGGTTTGGGAAAGAGGATACACTTGTGAAGATTGGCTGTTGGCCATTGACATCCCGCCCATCAGCTTAACAAGGCTCCCTTGACTCCGTGGGCTGTCCTGCCTTTCTGGTTTTTAGACTTTTTTCGCCTGGCCCTTTTGCCCCGGGGGGGGGCGAGAGATTTCTTTGTAGTGCTGATTTGCTCTCCCAGGTTGCTTGGTTGGCCAAAAAGGGCGTATGCGTTTTTTCCTGAATATATTCAGGAAAAAACGCATACGCCCTTTTTGGCCAACCGCATCATTGTCCACGTTCTGGCGCTTTTCATGTGCTATCGGGGCCATTCCGATGTACCCGTTGACATCCGTTTCCTGCAGTTCTGCCTTGCGTTCAGCGCCTCTTCGTAGCCTGACCTCAATATATTTTGGGGCGATAGTTATCGTTTAGAACTCTGCAGGTTTGGGAAGTGCAGTGCCCCTGAGCTCCATTTCCCAAGTCGCTTTTTTGTGAGTGGGACGCAACACGGCTGGATGGCTTCACGCCCTATTGTCGATCCGGGGTGGCAGGCTGAACCGCTGGTGAATTCTTCTTCGTGATGGGAAATGAGAGTGACATGTGCCCGACCAAACACCTCCAGCGAGTCTCTCATTGGTTCCCCCTCTTGCAGTTCATCCTGCGGACAAATTGCAGACGGTACGAAAGAGGCATGGAAAGGCGCCGAGTCTCCAAGTGGGGAGATTGTTAGTAAGGGGGCCTGAATGGAGAACACGAGCACCAGGAGATGAAAACTGAGGTGAGTTTCAGAAAGCTTTCCCGATCCCACGGTGTAGCAACCGCTGGGTTTCCAATGAGTGCTTTCGCTGTCGGAAGATTGCGTTGAACCTGGAGAGTTGGGACCCATGGAATGGGGAGCACGCAGGATTCCTTTCAAGGGTCTGCATTTGCTTTCCCAACCTCACCAATCGTCTCAGCCCCAAGAGTGTCCAGCCTTATGTCTTCTGCCGCTGGGGCTGTAGATGTGGTCAATCCTGGTTGCATGCCAGTCCCTGAACGCATTTTGGAAGAATTTCTCTCTGTTTTGCCCTGCTTGTTTCTTCTTTATGTTGGAAATGTATCCTCAGAATGGGTCTGAGCTGATTTTCCCTGCTGGTTTTAGGCCGCTTTACACACACCTGATGCACTTACACAGAGATATCAAGACTTAGCTTTTAAGATGCTTACTAGTCGGATAGATACTTGTGCGATGAACAGGGTCTGGTGAGTCCAGTTGATTGAGCAAGGAGTAGGTCGTGTCCATTCCATATTCGGTTTTCGGAAGGGTATCTGTGCTCATTTCAAACTCGAGTTTTATGCGTCACCCCACCTCACCTTTCCCCTGAAGCAGGCATAAGTGTGTTTTCTAAAAGCGTGACTCTGTTCTGTTTGGGGATTCAGTGCATGGGGAGCGATTTTTACATTCCCTCGATAAGTGATATCATAAGTTTCTTTTTTTGTGGGACTTATTTCACTGAGGATGATCGTACCTAAATCCACTCAGGATGCTGCTACCAGCCTCATGACGTGGATTTCATGGCTGAGTGACACTCCATTGGACCTACGTAGCACCACTTGTCCACTTGTCCACTTGTCTTTGTCCACTTGTCCACTCGTCTTTGTCCACTTGGCTCTTTCCTGGGATATGAAACGTGTACCGGAGTGGAGGTTCTTGTCAAGACAGCAGCCCTCAACTTTGGGGTCCCTGTGTCTGGTTGATTTTTTCATTTTCCCAAGGTCAACGCCCATGTGTGGAAGTGCCCTATGCTCTGTGGTTCTGTGTTTTCCATGGGTTGGGAAAGAGGATACACTTGTGAAGATTGGCTGTTGGCCATTGACATCCCGCCCATCAGCTTAACAAGGCTCCCTTGACTCCGTGGGCTGTCCTGCCTTTCTGGTTTTTAGACTTTTTTCGCCTGGCCCTTTTGCCCCGGGGGGGGGGCGAGAGATTTCTTTGTAGTGCTGATTTGCTCTCCCAGGTTGCTTGGTTGGCCAAAAAGGGCGTATGCGTTTTTTCCTGAATATATTCAGGAAAAAACGCATACGCCCTTTTTGGCCAACCGCATCATTGTCCACGTTCTGGCGCTTTTCATGTGCTATCGGGGCCATTCCGATGTACCCGTTGACATCCGTTTCCTGCAGTTCTGCCTTGCGTTCAGCGCCTCTTCGTAGCCTGACCTCAATATATTTTGGGGCGATAGTTATCGTTTAGAACTCTGCAGGTTTGGGAAGTGCAGTGCCCCTGAGCTCCATTTCCCAAGTCGCTTTTTTGTGAGTGGGACGCAACACGGCTGGATGGCTTCACGCCCTATTGTCGATCCGGGGTGGCAGGCTGAACCGCTGGTGAATTCTTCTTCGTGATGGGAAATGAGAGTGACATGTGCCCGACCAAACACCTCCAGCGAGTCTCTCATTGGTTCCCCCTCTTGCAGTTCATCCTGCGGACAAATTGCAGACGGTACGAAAGAGGCATGGAAAGGCGCCGAGTCTCCAAGTGGGGAGATTGTTAGTAAGGGGGCCTGAATGGAGAACACGAGCACCAGGAGATGAAAACTGAGGTGAGTTTCAGAAAGCTTTCCCGATCCCACGGTGTAGCATCCGCTGGGTTTCCAATGAGTGCTTTCGCTGTCGGAAGATTGCGTTGAACCTGGAGAGTTGGGACCCATGGAATGGGGAGCACGCAGGATTCCTTTCAAGGGTCTGCATTTGCTTTCCCAACCTCACCAATCGTCTCAGCCCCAAGAGTGTCCAGCCTTATGTCTTCTGCCGCTGGGGCTGTAGATGTGGTCAATCCTGGTTGCATGCCAGTCCCTGAACGCATTTTGGAAGAATTTCTCTCTGTTTTGCCCTGCTTGTTTCTTCTTTATGTTGGAAATGTATCCTCAGAATGGGTCTGAGCTGATTTTCCCTGCTGGTTTTAGGCCGCTTTACACACACCTGATGCACTTACACAGAGATATCAAGACTTAGCTTTTAAGATGCTTACTAGTCGGATAGATACTTGTGCGATGAACAGGGTCTGGTGAGTCCAGTTGATTGAGCAAGGAGTAGGTCGTGTCCATTCCATATTCGGTTTTCGGAAGGGTATCTGTGCTCATTTCAAACTCGAGTTTTATGCGTCACCCCACCTCACCTTTCCCCTGAAGCAGGCATAAGTGTGTTTTCTAAAAGCGTGACTCTGTTCTGTTTGGGGATTCAGTGCATGGGGAGCGATTTTTACATTCCCTCGATAAGTGATATCATAAGTTTCTTTTTTTGTGGGACTTATTTCACTGAGGATGATCGTACCTAAATCCACTCAGGATGCTGCTACCAGCCTCATGACGTGGATTTCATGGCTGAGTGACACTCCATTGGACCTACGTAGCACCACTTGTCCACTTGTCCACTTGTCTTTGTCCACTTGTCCACTCGTCTTTGTCCACTTGGCTCTTTCCTGGGATATGAAACGTGTACCGGAGTGGAGGTTCTTGTCAAGACAGCAGCCCTCAACTTTGGGGTCCCTGTGTCTGGTTGATTTTTTCATTTTCCCAAGGTCAACGCCCATGTGTGGAAGTGCCCTATGCTCTGTGGTTCTGTGTTTTCCATGGTTTGGGAAAGAGGATACACTTGTGAAGATTGGCTGTTGGCCATTGACATCCCGCCCATCAGCTTAACAAGGCTCCCTTGACTCCGTGGGCTGTCCTGCCTTTCTGGTTTTTAGACTTTTTTCGCCTGGCCCTTTTGCCCCGGGGGGGGGCGAGAGATTTCTTTGTAGTGCTGATTTGCTCTCCCAGGTTGCTTGGTTGGCCAAAAAGGGCGTATGCGTTTTTTCCTGAATATATTCAGGAAAAAACGCATACGCCCTTTTTGGCCAACCGCATCATTGTCCACGTTCTGGCGCTTTTCATGTGCTATCGGGGCCATTCCGATGTACCCGTTGACATCCGTTTCCTGCAGTTCTGCCTTGCGTTCAGCGCCTCTTCGTAGCCTGACCTCAATATATTTTGGGGCGATAGTTATCGTTTAGAACTCTGCAGGTTTGGGAAGTGCAGTGCCCCTGAGCTCCATTTCCCAAGTCGCTTTTTTGTGAGTGGGACGCAACACGGCTGGATGGCTTCACGCCCTATTGTCGATCCGGGGTGGCAGGCTGAACCGCTGGTGAATTCTTCTTCGTGATGGGAAATGAGAGTGACATGTGCCCGACCAAACACCTCCAGCGAGTCTCTCATTGGTTCCCCCTCTTGCAGTTCATCCTGCGGACAAATTGCAGACGGTACGAAAGAGGCATGGAAAGGCGCCGAGTCTCCAAGTGGGGAGATTGTTAGTAAGGGGGCCTGAATGGAGAACACGAGCACCAGGAGATGAAAACTGAGGTGAGTTTCAGAAAGCTTTCCCGATCCCACGGTGTAGCAACCGCTGGGTTTCCAATGAGTGCTTTCGCTGTCGGAAGATTGCGTTGAACCTGGAGAGTTGGGACCCATGGAATGGGGAGCACGCAGGATTCCTTTCAAGGGTCTGCATTTGCTTTCCCAACCTCACCAATCGTCTCAGCCCCAAGAGTGTCCAGCCTTATGTCTTCTGCCGCTGGGGCTGTAGATGTGGTCAATCCTGGTTGCATGCCAGTCCCTGAACGCAGTTTGGAAGAATTTCTCTCTGTTTTGCCCTGCTTGTTTCTTCTTTATGTTGGAAATGTATCCTCAGAATGGGTCTGAGCTGATTTTCCCTGCTGGTTTTAGGCCGCTTTACACACACCTGATGCACTTACACAGAGATATCAAGACTTAGCTTTTAAGATGCTTACTAGTCGGATAGATACTTGTGCGATGAACAGGGTCTGGTGAGTCCAGTTGATTGAGCAAGGAGTAGGTCGTGTCCATTCCATATTCGGTTTTCGGAAGGGTATCTGTGCTCATTTCAAACTCGAGTTTTATGCGTCACCCCACCTCACCTTTCCCCTGAAGCAGGCATAAGTGTGTTTTCTAAAAGCGTGACTCTGTTCTGTTTGGGGATTCAGTGCATGGGGAGCGATTTTTACATTCCCTCGATAAGTGATATCATAAGTTTCTTTTTTTGTGGGACTTATTTCACTGAGGATGATCGTACCTAAATCCACTCAGGATGCTGCTACCAGCCTCATGACGTGGATTTCATGGCTGAGTGACACTCCATTGGACCTACGTAGCACCACTTGTCCACTTGTCCACTTGTCTTTGTCCACTTGTCCACTCGTCTTTGTCCACTTGGCTCTTTCCTGGGATATGAAACGTGTACCGGAGTGGAGGTTCTTGTCAAGACAGCAGCCCTCAACTTTGGGGTCCCTGTGTCTGGTTGATTTTTTCATTTTCCCAAGGTCAACGCCCATGTGTGGAAGTGCCCTATGCTCTGTGGTTCTGTGTTTTCCATGGGTTGGGAAAGAGGATACACTTGTGAAGATTGGCTGTTGGCCATTGACATCCCGCCCATCAGCTTAACAAGGCTCCCTTGACTCCGTGGGCTGTCCTGCCTTTCTGGTTTTTAGACTTTTTTCGCCTGGCCCTTTTGCCCCGGGGGGGGGGCGAGAGATTTCTTTGTAGTGCTGATTTGCTCTCCCAGGTTGCTTGGTTGGCCAAAAAGGGCGTATGCGTTTTTTCCTGAATATATTCAGGAAAAAACGCATACGCCCTTTTTGGCCAACCGCATCATTGTCCACGTTCTGGCGCTTTTCATGTGCTATCGGGGCCATTCCGATGTACCCGTTGACATCCGTTTCCTGCAGTTCTGCCTTGCGTTCAGCGCCTCTTCGTAGCCTGACCTCAATATATTTTGGGGCGATAGTTATCGTTTAGAACTCTGCAGGTTTGGGAAGTGCAGTGCCCCTGAGCTCCATTTCCCAAGTCGCTTTTTTGTGAGTGGGACGCAACACGGCTGGATGGCTTCACGCCCTATTGTCGATCCGGGGTGGCAGGCTGAACCGCTGGTGAATTCTTCTTCGTGATGGGAAATGAGAGTGACATGTGCCCGACCAAACACCTCCAGCGAGTCTCTCATTGGTTCCCCCTCTTGCAGTTCATCCTGCGGACAAATTGCAGACGGTACGAAAGAGGCATGGAAAGGCGCCGAGTCTCCAAGTGGGGAGATTGTTAGTAAGGGGGCCTGAATGGAGAACACGAGCACCAGGAGATGAAAACTGAGGTGAGTTTCAGAAAGCTTTCCCGATCCCACGGTGTAGCATCCGCTGGGTTTCCAATGAGTGCTTTCGCTGTCGGAAGATTGCGTTGAACCTGGAGAGTTGGGACCCATGGAATGGGGAGCACGCAGGATTCCTTTCAAGGGTCTGCATTTGCTTTCCCAACCTCACCAATCGTCTCAGCCCCAAGAGTGTCCAGCCTTATGTCTTCTGCCGCTGGGGCTGTAGATGTGGTCAATCCTGGTTGCATGCCAGTCCCTGAACGCATTTTGGAAGAATTTCTCTCTGTTTTGCCCTGCTTGTTTCTTCTTTATGTTGGAAATGTATCCTCAGAATGGGTCTGAGCTGATTTTCCCTGCTGGTTTTAGGCCGCTTTACACACACCTGATGCACTTACACAGAGATATCAAGACTTAGCTTTTAAGATGCTTACTAGTCGGATAGATACTTGTGCGATGAACAGGGTCTGGTGAGTCCAGTTGATTGAGCAAGGAGTAGGTCGTGTCCATTCCATATTCGGTTTTCGGAAGGGTATCTGTGCTCATTTCAAACTCGAGTTTTATGCGTCACCCCACCTCACCTTTCCCCTGAAGCAGGCATAAGTGTGTTTTCTAAAAGCGTGACTCTGTTCTGTTTGGGGATTCAGTGCATGGGGAGCGATTTTTACATTCCCTCGATAAGTGATATCATAAGTTTCTTTTTTTGTGGGACTTATTTCACTGAGGATGATCGTACCTAAATCCACTCAGGATGCTGCTACCAGCCTCATGACGTGGATTTCATGGCTGAGTGACACTCCATTGGACCTACGTAGCACCACTTGTCCACTTGTCCACTTGTCTTTGTCCACTTGTCCACTCGTCTTTGTCCACTTGGCTCTTTCCTGGGATATGAAACGTGTACCGGAGTGGAGGTTCTTGTCAAGACAGCAGCCCTCAACTTTGGGGTCCCTGTGTCTGGTTGATTTTTTCATTTTCCCAAGGTCAACGCCCATGTGTGGAAGTGCCCTATGCTCTGTGGTTCTGTGTTTTACATGGTTTGGGAAAGAGGATACACTTGTGAAGATTGGCTGTTGGCCATTGACATCCCGCCCATCAGCTTAACAAGGCTCCCTTGACTCCGTGGGCTGTCCTGCCTTTCTGGTTTTTAGACTTTTTTCGCCTGGCCCTTTTGCCCCGGGGGGGGGCGAGAGATTTCTTTGTAGTGCTGATTTGCTCTCCCAGGTTGCTTGGTTGGCCAAAAAGGGCGTATGCGTTTTTTCCTGAATATATTCAGGAAAAAACGCATACGCCCTTTTTGGCCAACCGCATCATTGTCCACGTTCTGGCGCTTTTCATGTGCTATCGGGGCCATTCCGATGTACCCGTTGACATCCGTTTCCTGCAGTTCTGCCTTGCGTTCAGCGCCTCTTCGTAGCCTGACCTCAATATATTTTGGGGCGATAGTTATCGTTTAGAACTCTGCAGGTTTGGGAAGTGCAGTGCCCCTGAGCTCCATTTCCCAAGTCGCTTTTTTGTGAGTGGGACGCAACACGGCTGGATGGCTTCACGCCCTATTGTCGATCCGGGGTGGCAGGCTGAACCGCTGGTGAATTCTTCTTCGTGATGGGAAATGAGAGTGACATGTGCCCGACCAAACACCTCCAGCGAGTCTCTCATTGGTTCCCCCTCTTGCAGTTCATCCTGCGGACAAATTGCAGACGGTACGAAAGAGGCATGGAAAGGCGCCGAGTCTCCAAGTGGGGAGATTGTTAGTAAGGGGGCCTGAATGGAGAACACGAGCACCAGGAGATGAAAACTGAGGTGAGTTTCAGAAAGCTTTCCCGATCCCACGGTGTAGCAACCGCTGGGTTTCCAATGAGTGCTTTCGCTGTCGGAAGATTGCGTTGAACCTGGAGAGTTGGGACCCATGGAATGGGGAGCACGCAGGATTCCTTTCAAGGGTCTGCATTTGCTTTCCCAACCTCACCAATCGTCTCAGCCCCAAGAGTGTCCAGCCTTATGTCTTCTGCCGCTGGGGCTGTAGATGTGGTCAATCCTGGTTGCATGCCAGTCCCTGAACGCATTTTGGAAGAATTTCTCTCTGTTTTGCCCTGCTTGTTTCTTCTTTATGTTGGAAATGTATCCTCAGAATGGGTCTGAGCTGATTTTCCCTGCTGGTTTTAGGCCGCTTTACACACACCTGATGCACTTACACAGAGATATCAAGACTTAGCTTTTAAGATGCTTACTAGTCGGATAGATACTTGTGCGATGAACAGGGTCTGGTGAGTCCAGTTGATTGAGCAAGGAGTAGGTCGTGTCCATTCCATATTCGGTTTTCGGAAGGGTATCTGTGCTCATTTCAAACTCGAGTTTTATGCGTCACCCCACCTCACCTTTCCCCTGAAGCAGGCATAAGTGTGTTTTCTAAAAGCGTGACTCTGTTCTGTTTGGGGATTCAGTGCATGGGGAGCGATTTTTACATTCCCTCGATAAGTGATATCATAAGTTTCTTTTTTTGTGGGACTTATTTCACTGAGGATGATCGTACCTAAATCCACTCAGGATGCTGCTACCAGCCTCATGACGTGGATTTCATGGCTGAGTGACACTCCATTGGACCTACGTAGCACCACTTGTCCACTTGTCCACTTGTCTTTGTCCACTTGTCCACTCGTCTTTGTCCACTTGGCTCTTTCCTGGGATATGAAACGTGTACCGGAGTGGAGGTTCTTGTCAAGACAGCAGCCCTCAACTTTGGGGTCCCTGTGTCTGGTTGATTTTTTCATTTTCCCAAGGTCAACGCCCATGTGTGGAAGTGCCCTATGCTCTGTGGTTCTGTGTTTTCCATGGGTTGGGAAAGAGGATACACTTGTGAAGATTGGCTGTTGGCCATTGACATCCCGCCCATCAGCTTAACAAGGCTCCCTTGACTCCGTGGCCTGTCCTGCCTTTCTGGTTTTTAGACTTTTTTCGCCTGGCCCTTTTGCCCCGGGGGGGGGCGAGAGATTTCTTTGTAGTGCTGATTTGCTCTCCCAGGTTGCTTGGTTGGCCAAAAAGGGCGTATGCGTTTTTTCCTGAATATATTCAGGAAAAAACGCATACGCCCTTTTTGGCCAACCGCATCATTGTCCACGTTCTGGCGCTTTTCATGTGCTATCGGGGCCATTCCGATGTACCCGTTGACATCCGTTTCCTGCAGTTCTGCCTTGCGTTCAGCGCCTCTTCGTAGCCTGACCTCAATATATTTTGGGGCGATAGTTATCGTTTAGAACTCTGCAGGTTTGGGAAGTGCAGTGCCCCTGAGCTCCATTTCCCAAGTCGCTTTTTTGTGAGTGGGACGCAACACGGCTGGATGGCTTCACGCCCTATTGTCGATCCGGGGTGGCAGGCTGAACCGCTGGTGAATTCTTCTTCGTGATGGGAAATGAGAGTGACATGTGCCCGACCAAACACCTCCAGCGAGTCTCTCATTGGTTCCCCCTCTTGCAGTTCATCCTGCGGACAAATTGCAGACGGTACGAAAGAGGCATGGAAAGGCGCCGAGTCTCCAAGTGGGGAGATTGTTAGTAAGGGGGCCTGAATGGAGAACACGAGCACCAGGAGATGAAAACTGAGGTGAGTTTCAGAAAGCTTTCCCGATCCCACGGTGTAGCAACCGCTGGGTTTCCAATGAGTGCTTTCGCTGTCGGAAGATTGCGTTGAACCTGGAGAGTTGGGACCCATGGAATGGGGAGCACGCAGGATTCCTTTCAAGGGTCTGCATTTGCTTTCCCAACCTCACCAATCGTCTCAGCCCCAAGAGTGTCCAGCCTTATGTCTTCTGCCGCTGGGGCTGTAGATGTGGTCAATCCTGGTTGCATGCCAGTCCCTGAACGCATTTTGGAAGAATTTCTCTCTGTTTTGCCCTGCTTGTTTCTTCTTTATGTTGGAAATGTATCCTCAGAATGGGTCTGAGCTGATTTTCCCTGCTGGTTTTAGGCCGCTTTACACACACCTGATGCACTTACACAGAGATATCAAGACTTAGCTTTTAAGATGCTTACTAGTCGGATAGATACTTGTGCGATGAACAGGGTCTGGTGAGTCCAGTT
>NW_026711983.1:0-22004 GCF_026419965.1 Kogia breviceps
CATCCCGCCCATCAGCTTAACAAGGCTCCCTTGACTCCGTGGGCTGTCCTGCCTTTCTGGTTTTTAGACTTTTTTCGCCTGGCCCTTTTGCCCCGGGGGGGGGCGAGAGATTTCTTTGTAGTGCTGATGTGCTCTCCCAGGTTGCTTGGTTGGCCAAAAAGGGCGTATGCGTTTTTTCCTGAATATATTCAGGAAAAAACGCATACGCCCTTTTTGGCCAACCGCATCATTGTCCACGTTCTGGCGCTTTTCATGTGCTATCGGGGCCATTCCGATGTACCCGTTGACATCCGTTTCCTGCAGTTCTGCCTTGCGTTCAGCGCCTCTTCGTAGCCTGACCTCAATATATTTTGGGGCGATAGTTATCGTTTAGAACTCTGCAGGTTTGGGAAGTGCAGGGCCCCTGAGCTCCATTTCCCAAGTCGCTTTTTTGTGAGTGGGACGCAACACGGCTGGATGGCTTCACGCCCTATTGTCGATCCGCGGTGGCAGGCTGAACCGCTGGTGAATTCTTCTTCGTGATGGGAAATGAGAGTGACATGTGCCCGACCAAACACCTCCAGCGAGTCTCTCATTGGTTCCCCCTCTTGCAGTTCATCCTGCGGACAAATTGCAGACGGTACGAAAGAGGCATGGAAAGGCGCCGAGTCTCCAAGTGGGGAGATTGTTAGTAAGGGGGCCTGAATGGAGAACACGAGCACCAGGAGAGGAAAACTGAGGTGAGTTTCAGAAAGCTTTCCCGATCCCACGGTGTAGCATCCGCTGGGTTTCCAATGAGTGCTTTCGCTGTCGGAAGATTGCGTTGAACCTGGAGAGTTGGGACCCATGGAATGGGGAGCACGCAGGATTCCTTTCAAGGGTCTGCATTTGCTTTCCCAACCTCACCAATCGTCTCAGCCCCAAGAGTGTCCAGCCTTATGTCTTCTGCCGCTGGGGCTGTAGATGTGGTCAATCCTGGTTGCATGCCAGTCCCTGAACGCATTTTGGAAGAATTTCTCTCTGTTTTGCCCTGCTTGTTTCTTCTTTGTGTTGGAAATGTATCCTCAGAATGGGTCTGAGCTGATTTTCCCTGCTGGTTTTAGGCCGCTTTACACACCCTTGATGCACTTACACAGAGATATCAAGACTTAGCTTTTAAGATGCTTACTAGTCGGATAGATACTTGTGCGATGAACAGGGTCTGGTGAGTCCAGTTGATTGAGCAAGGAGTAGGTCGTGTCCATTCCATATTCGGTTTTCGGAAGGGTATCTGTGCTCATTTCAAACTCGAGTTTTATGCGTCACCGCACCTCACCTTTCCCCTGAAGCAGGCATAAGTGTGTTTTCTAAAAGCGTGACTCTGTTCTGTTTGGGGATTCCGTTCATGGGGAGCGATTTTTACATTCCCTCGATAAGTGATATCATAAGTTTCTTTTTTTGTGGGACTTATTTCACTGAGGATGATCGTACCTAAATCCACTCAGGATGCTGCTACCAGCCTCATGACGTGGATTTCATGGCTGAGTGACACTCCATTGGACCTACGTAGCACCACTTGTCCACTTGTCCACTTGTCTTTGTCCACTTGTCCACTCGTCTTTGTCCACTTGGCTCTTTCCTGGGATATGAAACGTGTACCGGAGTGGAGGTTCTTGTCAAGACAGCAGCCCTCAACTTTGGGGTCCCTGTGTCTGGTTGATTTTTTCATTTTCCCAAGGTCAACGCCCATGTGTGGAAGTGCCCTATGCTCTGTGGTTCTGTGTTTTCCATGGTTTGGGAAAGAGGATACACTTGTGAAGATTGGCTGTTGGCCATTGACATCCCGCCCATCAGCTTAACAAGGCTCCCTTGACTCCGTGGGCTGTCCTGCCTTTCTGGTTTTTAGACTTTTTTCGCCTGGCCCTTTTGCCCGGGGGGGGGGGGGGGCGAGAGATTTCTTTGTAGTGCTGATTTGCTCTCCCAGGTTGCTTGGTTGGCCAAAAAGGGCGTATGCGTTTTTTCCTGAATATATTCAGGAAAAAACGCATACGCCCTTTTTGGCCAACCGCATCATTGTCCACGTTCTGGCGCTTTTCATGTGCTATCGGGGCCATTCCGATGTACCCGTTGACATCCGTTTCCTGCAGTTCTGCCTTGCGTTCAGCGCCTCTTCGTAGCCTGACCTCAATATATTTTGGGGCGATAGTTATCGTTTAGAACTCTGCAGGTTTGGGAAGTGCAGGGCCCCTGAGCTCCATTTCCCAAGTCGCTTTTTTGTGAGTGGGACGCAACACGGCTGGATGGCTTCACGCCCTATTGTCGATCCGCGGTGGCAGGCTGAACCGCTGGTGAATTCTTCTTCGTGATGGGAAATGAGAGTGACATGTGCCCGACCAAACACCTCCAGCGAGTCTCTCATTGGTTCCCCCTCTTGCAGTTCATCCTGCGGACAAATTGCAGACGGTACGAAAGAGGCATGGAAAGGCGCCGAGTCTCCAAGTGGGGAGATTGTTAGTAAGGGGGCCTGAATGGAGAACACGAGCACCAGGAGAGGAAAACTGAGGTGAGTTTCAGAAAGCTTTCCCGATCCCACGGTGTAGCATCCGCTGGGTTTCCAATGAGTGCTTTCGCTGTCGGAAGATTGCGTTGAACCTGGAGAGTTGGGACCCATGGAATGGGGAGCACGCAGGATTCCTTTCAAGGGTCTGCATTTGCTTTCCCAACCTCACCAATCGTCTCAGCCCCAAGAGTGTCCAGCCTTATGTCTTCTGCCGCTGGGGCTGTAGATGTGGTCAATCCTGGTTGCATGCCAGTCCCTGAACGCATTTTGGAAGAATTTCTCTCTGTTTTGCCCTGCTTGTTTCTTCTTTATGTTGGAAATGTATCCTCAGAATGGGTCTGAGCTGATTTTCCCTGCTGGTTTTAGGCCGCTTTACACACCCTTGATGCACTTACACAGAGATATCAAGACTTAGCTTTTAAGATGCTTACTAGTCGGATAGATACTTGTGCGATGAACAGGGTCTGGTGAGTCCAGTTGATTGAGCAAGGAGTAGGTCGTGTCCATTCCATATTCGGTTTTCGGAAGGGTATCTGTGCTCATTTCAAACTCGAGTTTTATGCGTCACCGCACCTCACCTTTCCCCTGAAGCAGGCATAAGTGTGTTTTCTAAAAGCGTGACTCTGTTCTGTTTGGGGATTCCGTTCATGGGGAGCGATTTTTACATTCCCTCGATAAGTGATATCATAAGTTTCTTTTTTTGTGGGACTTATTTCACTGAGGATGATCGTACCTAAATCCACTCAGGATGCTGCTACCAGCCTCATGACGTGGATTTCATGGCTGAGTGACACTCCATTGGACCTACGTAGCACCACTTGTCCACTTGTCCACTTGTCTTTGTCCACTTGTCCACTCGTCTTTGTCCACTTGGCTCTTTCCTGGGATATGAAACGTGTACCGGAGTGGAGGTTCTTGTCAAGACAGCAGCCCTCAACTTTGGGGTCCCTGTGTCTGGTTGATTTTTTCATTTTCCCAAGGTCAACGCCCATGTGTGGAAGTGCCCTATGCTCTGTGGTTCTGTGTTTTACATGGTTTGGGAAAGAGGATACACTTGTGAAGATTGGCTGTTGGCCATTGACATCCCGCCCATCAGCTTAACAAGGCTCCCTTGACTCCGTGGGCTGTCCTGCCTTTCTGGTTTTTAGACTTTTTTCGCCTGGCCCTTTTGCCCCGGGGGGGGGGCGAGAGATTTCTTTGTAGTGCTGATTTGCTCTCCCAGGTTGCTCGGTTGGCCAAAAAGGGCGTATGCGTTTTTTCCTGAATATATTCAGGAAAAAACGCATACGCCCTTTTTGGCCAACCGCATCATTGTCCACGTTCTGGCGCTTTTCATGTGCTATCGGGGCCATTCCGATGTACCCGTTGACATCCGTTTCCTGCAGTTCTGCCTTGCGTTCAGCGCCTCTTCGTAGCCTGACCTCAATATATTTTGGGGCGATAGTTATCGTTTAGAACTCTGCAGGTTTGGGAAGTGCAGGGCCCCTGAGCTCCATTTCCCAAGTCGCTTTTTTGTGAGTGGGACGCAACACGGCTGGATGGCTTCACGCCCTATTGTCGATCCGCGGTGGCAGGCTGAACCGCTGGTGAATTCTTCTTCGTGATGGGAAATGAGAGTGACATGTGCCCGACCAAACACCTCCAGCGAGTCTCTCATTGGTTCCCCCTCTTGCAGTTCATCCTGCGGACAAATTGCAGACGGTACGAAAGAGGCATGGAAAGGCGCCGAGTCTCCAAGTGGGGAGATTGTTAGTAAGGGGGCCTGAATGGAGAACACGAGCACCAGGAGAGGAAAACTGAGGTGAGTTTCAGAAAGCTTTCCCGATCCCACGGTGTAGCATCCGCTGGGTTTCCAATGAGTGCTTTCGCTGTCGGAAGATTGCGTTGAACCTGGAGAGTTGGGACCCATGGAATGGGGAGCACGCAGGATTCCTTTCAAGGGTCTGCATTTGCTTTCCCAACCTCACCAATCGTCTCAGCCCCAAGAGTGTCCAGCCTTATGTCTTCTGCCGCTGGGGCTGTAGATGTGGTCAATCCTGGTTGCATGCCAGTCCCTGAACGCATTTTGGAAGAATTTCTCTCTGTTTTGCCCTGCTTGTTTCTTCTTTATGTTGGAAATGTATCCTCAGAATGGGTCTGAGCTGATTTTCCCTGCTGCTTTTAGGCCGCTTTACACACCCTTGATGCACTTACACAGAGATATCAAGACTTAGCTTTTAAGATGCTTACTAGTCGGATAGATACTTGTGCGATGAACAGGGTCTGGTGAGTCCAGTTGATTGAGCAAGGAGTAGGTCGTGTCCATTCCATATTCGGTTTTCGGAAGGGTATCTGTGCTCATTTCAAACTCGAGTTTTATGCGTCACCCCACCTCACCTTTCCCCTGAAGCAGGCATAAATGTGTTTTCTAAAAGCGTGACTCTGTTCTGTTTGGGGATTCCGTTCATGGGGAGCGATTTTTACATTCCCTCGATAAGTGATATCATAAGTTTCTTTTTTTGTGGGACTTATTTCACTGAGGATGATCATACCTAAATCCACTCAGGATGCTGCTACCAGCCTCATGACGTGGATTTCATGACTGAGTGACACTCCATTGGACCTACGTAGCACCACTTGTCCACTTGTCCACTTGTCTTTGTCCACTTGTCCACTCGTCTTTGTCCACTTGGCTCTTTCCTGGGATATGAAACGTGTACCGGAGTGGAGGTTCTTGTCAAGACAGCAGCCCTCAACTTTGGGGTCCCTGTGTCTGGTTGATTTTTTCATTTTCCCAAGGTCAACGCCCATGTGTGGAAGTGCCCTATGCTCTGTGGTTCTGTGTTTTACATGGTTTGGGAAAGAGGATACACTTGTGAAGATTGGCTGTTGGCCATTGACATCCCGCCCATCAGCTTAACAAGGCTCCCTTGACTCCGTGGGCTGTCCTGCCTTTCTGGTTTTTAGACTTTTTTCGCCTGGCCCTTTTGCCCTGGGGGGGGGCGAGAGATTTCTTTGTAGTGCTGATTTGCTCTCCCAGGTTGCTTGGTTGGCCAAAAAGGGCGTATGCGTTTTTTCCTGACTATATTCAGGAAAAAACGCATACGCCCTTTTTGGCCAACCGCATCATTGTCCACGTTCTGGCGCTTTTCATGTGCTATCGGGGCCATTCCGATGTACCCGTTGACATCCGTTTCCTGCAGTTCTGCCTTGCGTTCAGCGCCTCTTCGTAGCCTGACCTCAATATATTTTGGGGCGATAGTTATCGTTTACAACTCTGCAGGTTTGGGAAGTGCAGGGCCCCTGAGCTCCATTTCCCAAGTCGCTTTTTTGTGAGTGGGACGCAACACGGCTGGATGGCTTCACGCCCTATTGTCGATCCGCGGTTGCAGGCTGAACCGCTGGTGAATTCTTCTTCGTGATGGGAAATGAGAGTGACATGTGCCCGACCAAACACCTCCAGCGAGTCTCTCATTGGTTCCCCCTCTTGCAGTTCATCCTGCGGACAAATTGCAGACGGTATGAAAGAGGCATGGAAAGGCGCCGAGTCTCCAAGTGGGGAGATTGTTAGTAAGGGGGCCTGAATGGAGAACACGAGCACCAGGAGAGGAAAACTGAGGTGAGTTTCAGAAAGCTTTCCTGATCCCACGGTGTAGCATCCGCTGGGTTTCCAATGAGTGCTTTCGCTGTCGGAAGTTTGCGTTGAACCTGGAGAGTTGGGACCCATGGAATGGGGAGCACGCAGGATTCCTTTCAAGGGTCTGCATTTGCTTTCCCAACCTCACCAATCGTCTCAGCCCCAAGAGTGTCCAGCCTTATGTCTTCTGCCGCTGGGGCTGTAGATGTGGTCAATCCTGGTTTCATGCCAGTCCCTGAACGCACTTTGGAAGAATTTCTCTCTGTTTTGCCCTGCTTGTTTCTTCTTTATGTTGGAAATGTATCCTCAGAATGGGTCTGAGCTGATTTTCCCTGCTGGTTTTAGGCCGCTTTACACACACTTGATGCACTTACACAGAGATATCAAGACTTAGCTTTTAAGATGCTTACTAGTCGGATAGATACTTGTGCGATGAACAGGGTCTGGTGAGTCCAGTTGATTGAGCAAGGAGTAGGTCGTGTCCATTCCATATTCGGTTTTCGGAAGGGTATCTGTGCTCATTTCAAACTCGAGTTTTATGCGTCACCGCACCTCACCTTTCCCCTGAAGCAGGCATAAGTGTGTTTTCTAAAAGCGTGACTCTGTTCTGTTTGGGGATTCCGTTCATGGGGAGCGATTTTTACATTCCTCGATAAGTGATATCATAAGTTTCTTTTTTGTGGGACTTATTTCACTGAGGATGATCGTACCTAAATCCACTCAGGATGCTGCTACCAGCCTCATGACGTGGATTTCATGGCTGAGTGACACTCCATTGGACCTACGTAGCACCACTTGTCCACTTGTCCACTTGTCTTTGTCCACTTGTCCACTCGTCTTTGTCCACTTGGCTCTTTCCTGGGATATGAAACGTGTACCGGAGTGGAGGTTCTTGTCAAGACAGCAGCCCTCAACTTTGGGGTCCCTGTGTCTGGTTGATTTTTTCATTTTCCCAAGGTCAAGGCCCATGTGTGGAAGTGCCCTATGCTCTGTGGTTCTGTGTTTTACATGGTTTGGGAAAGAGGATACACTTGTGAAGATTGGCTGTTGGCCATTGACATCCCGCCCATCAGCTTAACAAGGCTCCCTTGACTCCGTGGGCTGTCCTGCCTTTCTGGTTTTTAGACTTTTTTCGCCTGGCCCTTTTGCCCCGGGGGGGGGGGCGAGAGAGATTCTTTGTAGTGCTGATTTGCTCTCCCAGGTTGCTTGGTTGGCCAAAAGGGCGTATGCGTTTTTTCCTGAATATATTCAGGAAAAAACGCATACGCCCTTTTTGGCCAACCGCATCATTGTCCACGTTCTGGCGCTTTTCATGTGCTATCGGGGCCATTCCGATGTACCCGTTGACATCCGTTTCCTGCAGTTCTGCCTTGCGTTCAGCGCCTCTTCGTAGCCTGACCTCAATATATTTTGGGGCGATAGTTATCGTTTAGAACTCTGCAGGTTTGGGAAGTGCAGGGCCCCTGAGCTCCATTTCCCAAGTCGCTTTTTTGTGAGTGGGACGCAACACGGCTGGATGGCTTCACGCCCTATTGTCGATCCGGGGTGGCAGGCTGAGCCTTTGGTGAATTCTTCTTCGTGATGGGAAATGAGAGTGACATGTGCCCGACCAAACACCTCCAGCGAGTCTCTCATTGGTTCCCCCTCTTGCAGTTCATCCTGCGGACAAATTGCAGACGGTACGAAAGAGGCATGGAAAGGCGCCGAGTCTCCAAGTGGGAGATTGTTAGTAAGGGGGCCTGAATGGAGAACACGAGCACCAGGAGAGGAAAACTGAGGTGAGTTTCAGAAAGCTTTCCCGATCCCACGGTGTAGCATCCGCTGGGTTTCCAATGAGTGCTTTCGCTGTCGGAAGATTGCGTTGAACCTGGAGAGTTGGGACCCATGGAATGGGGAGCACGCAGGATTCCTTTCAAGGGTCTGCATTTGCTTTCCCAACCTCACCAATCGTCTCAGCCCCAAGAGTGTCCAGCCTTATGTCTTCTGCCGCTGGGGCTGTAGATGTGGTCAATCCTGGTTGCATGCCAGTCCCTGAACGCATTTTGGAAGAATTTCTCTCTGTTTTGCCCTGCTTGTTTCTTCTTTATGTTGGAAATGTATCCTCAGAATGGGTCTGAGCTGATTTTCCCTGCTGGTTTTAGGCCGCTTTACACACACTTGATGCACTTACACAGAGATATCAAGACTTAGCTTTTAAGATGCTTACTAGTCGGATAGATACTTGTGCGATGAACAGGGTCTGGTGAGTCCAGTTGATTGAGCAAGGAGTAGGTCGTGTCCATTCCATATTCGGTTTTCGGAAGGGTATCTGTGCTCATTTCAAACTCGAGTTTTATGCGTCACCGCACCTCACCTTTCCCCTGAAGCAGGCATAAGTGTGTTTTCTAAAAGCGTGACTCTGTTCTGTTTGGGGATTCCGTGCATGGGGAGCGATTTTTACATTCCCTCGATAAGTGATATCATAAGTTTCTTTTTTTGTGGGACTTATTTCACTGAGGATGATCGTACCTAAATCCACTCAGGATGCTGCTACCAGCCTCATGACGTGGATTTCATGGCTGAGTGACACTCCATTGGACCTACGTAGCACCACTTGTCCACTTGTCCACTTGTCTTTGTCCACTTGTCCACTCGTCTTTGTCCACTTGGCTCTTTCCTGGGATATGAAACGTGTACCGGAGTGGAGGTTCTTGTCAAGACAGCAGCCCTCAACTTTGGGGTCCCTGTGTCTGGTTGATTTTTTCATTTTCCCAAGGTCAACGCCCATGTGTGGAAGTGCCCTATGCTCTGTGGTTCTGTGTTTTACATGGTTTGGGAAAGAGGATACACTTGTGAAGATTGGCTGTTGGCCATTGACATCCCGCCCATCAGCTTAACAAGGCTCCCTTGACTCCGTGGGCTGTCCTGCCTTTCTGGTTTTTAGACTTTTTTCGCCTGGCCCTTTTGCCCCGGGCGGGGGGCGAGAGATTTCTTTGTAGTGCTGATTTGCTCTCCCAGGTTGCTTGGTTGGCCAAAAAGGGCGTATGCGTTTTTTCCTGAATATATTCAGGAAAAAACGCATACGCCCTTTTTGGCCAACCGCATCATTGTCCACGTTCTGGCGCTTTTCATGTGCTATGGGGGCCATTCCGATGTACCCGTTGACATCCGTTTCCTGCAGTTCTGCCTTGCGTTCAGCGCCTCTTCGTAGCCTGACCTCAATATATTTTGGGGCGATAGTTATCGTTTAGAACTCTGCAGGTTTGGGAAGTGCAGGGCCCCTGAGCTCCATTTCCCAAGTCGCTTTTTTGTGAGTGGGACGCAACACGGCTGGATGGCTTCACGCCCTATTGTCGATCCGGGGTGGCAGGCTGAACCGCTGGTGAATTCTTCTTCGTGATGGGAAATGAGAGTGACATGTGCCCGACCAAACACCTCCAGCGAGTCTCTCATTGGTTCCCCCTCTTGCAGTTCATCCTGCGGACAAATTGCAGACGGTACGAAAGAGGCATGGAAAGGCGCCGAGTCTCCAAGTGGGGAGATTGTTAGTAAGGGGGCCTGAATGGAGAACACGAGCACCAGGAGAGGAAAACTGAGGTGAGTTTCAGAAAGCTTTCCCGATCCCACGGTGTAGCATCCGCTGGGTTTCCAATGAGTGCTTTCGCTGTCGGAAGATTGCGTTGAACCTGGAGAGTTGGGACCCATGGAATGGGGAGCACGCAGGATTCCTTTCAAGGGTCTGCATTTGCTTTCCCAACCTCACCAATCGTCTCAGCCCCAAGAGTGTCCAGCCTTATGTCTTCTGCCGCTGGGGCTGTAGATGTGGTCAATCCTGGTTGCATGCCAGTCCCTGAACGCATTTTGGAAGAATTTCTCTCTGTTTTGCCCTGCTTGTTTCTTCTTTGTGTTGGAAATGTATCCTCAGAATGGGTCTGAGCTGATTTTCCCTGCTGGTTTTAGGCCGCTTTACACACACTTGATGCACTTACACAGAGATATCAAGACTTAGCTTTTAAGATGCTTACTAGTCGGATAGATACTTGTGCGATGAACAGGGTCTGGTGAGTCCAGTTGATTGAGCAAGGAGTAGGTCGTGTCCATTCCATATTCGGTTTTCGGAAGGGTATCTGTGCTCATTTCAAACTCGTGTTTTATGCGTCACCGCACCTCACCTTTCCCCCTGAAGCAGGCATAAGTGTGTTTTCTAAAAGCGTGACTCTGTTCTGTTTGGGGATTCCGTTCATGGGGAGCGATTTTTACATTCCCTCGATAAGTGATATCATAAGTTTCTTTTTTTGTGGGACTTATTTCACTGAGGATGATCGTACCTAAATCCACTCAGGATGCTGCTACCAGCCTCATGACGTGGATTTCATGGCTGAGTGACACTCCATTGGACCTACGTAGCACCACTTGTCCACTTGTCCACTTGTCTTTGTCCACTTGTCCACTCGTCTTTGTCCACTTGGCTCTTTCCTGGGATATGAAACGTGTACCGGAGTGGAGGTTCTTGTCAAGACAGCAGCCCTCAACTTTGGGGTCCCTGTGTCTGGTTGATTTTTTCATTTTCCCAAGGTCAACGCCCATGTGTGGAAGTGCCCTATGCTCTGTGGTTCTGTGTTTTACATGGTTTGGGAAAGAGGATACACTTGTGAAGATTGGCTGTTGGCCATTGACATCCCGCCCATCAGCTTAACAAGGCTCCCTTGACTCCGTGGGCTGTCCTGCCTTTCTGGTTTTTAGACTTTTTTCGCCTGGCCCTTTTGCCCCGGGGGGGGGGGGCGAGAGATTTCTTTGTAGTGCTGATTTGCTCTCCCAGGTTGCTTGGTTGGCCAAAAGGGGCGTATGCGTTTTTTCCTGAATATATTCAGGAAAAAACGCATACGCCCTTTTTGGCCAACCGCATCATTGTCCACGTTCTGGCGCTTTTCATGTGCTATCGGGGCCATTCCGATGTACCCGTTGACATCCGTTTCCTGCAGTTCTGCCTTGCGTTCAGCGCCTCTTCGTAGCCTGCCCTCAATATATTTTGGGGCGATAGTTATCGTTTAGAACTCTGCAGGTTTGGGAAGTGCAGTGCCCCTGAGCTCCATTTCCCAAGTCGCTTTTTTGTGAGTGGGACGCAACACGGCTGGATGGCTTCACGCCCTATTGTCGATCCGGGGTGGCAGGCTGAACCTCTGGTGAATTCTTCTTCGTGATGGGAAATGAGAGTGACATGTGCCCGACCAAACACCTCCAGCGAGTCTCTCATTGGCTCCCCCTCTTGCAGTTCATCCTGCGGACAAATTTCAGACGGTACGAAAGAGGCATGGAAAGGCGCCGAGTCTCCAAGTGGGGAGATTGTTAGTAAGGGGGCCTGAATGGAGAACACGAGCACCAGGAGAGGAAAACTGAGGTGAGTTTCAGAAAGCTTTCCCGATCCCACGGTGTAGCATCCGCTGGGTTTCCAATGAGTGCTTTCGCTGTCGGAAGATTGCGTTGAACCTGGAGAGTTGGGAGCCATGGAATGGGGAGCACGCAGGATTCCTTTCAAGGGTCTGCATTTGCTTTCCCAACCTCACCAATCGTCTCAGCCCCAAGAGTGTCCAGCCTTATGTCTTCTGCCGCTGGGGCTGTAGATGTGGTCAATCCTGGTTGCATGCCAGTCCCTGAACGCATTTTGGAAGAACTTCTCTCTGTTTTGCCCTGCTTGTTTCTTCTTTATGTTGGAAATGTATCCTCAGAATGGGTCTGAGCTGATTTTCCCTGCTGGTTTTAGGCCGCTTTACACACACTTGATGCACTTACACAGAGATATCAAGACTTAGCTTTTAAGATGCTTACTAGTCGGATAGATACTTGTGCGATGAACAGGGTCTGGTGAGTCCAGTTGATTGAGCAAGGAGTAGGTCGTGTCCATTCCATATTCGGTTTTCGGAAGGGTATCTGTGCTCATTTCAAACTCGAGTTTTATGCGTCACCCCACCTCACCTTTCCCCTGAAGCAGGCATAAGTGTGTTTTCTAAAAGCGTGACTCTGTTCTGTTTGGGGATTCCGTGCATGGGGAGCGATTTTTACATTCCCTCGATAAGTGATATCATAAGTTTCTTTTTTTGTGGGACTTATTTCACTGAGGATGATCGTACCTAAATCCACTCAGGATGCTGCTACCAGCCTCATGACGTGGATTTCATGGCTGAGTGACACTCCATTGGACCTACGTAGCACCACTTGTCCACTTGTCCACTTGTCTTTGTCCACTTGTCCACTCGTCTTTGTCCACTTGGCTCTTTCCTGGGATATGAAACGTGTACCGGAGTGGAGGTTCTTGTCAAGACAGCAGCCCTCAACTTTGGGGTCCCTGTGTCTGGTTGATTTTTTCATTTTCCCAAGGTCAACGCCCATGTGTGGAAGTGCCCTATGCTCTGTGGTTCTGTGTTTTACATGGTTTGGGAAAGAGGATACACTTGTGAAGATTGGCTGTTGGCCATTGACATCCCGCCCATCAGCTTAACAAGGCTCCCTTGACTCCGTGGGCTGTCCTGCCTTTCTGGTTTTTAGACTTTTTTCGCCTGGCCCTTTTGCCCCGGGGGGGGGCGAGAGATTTGTTTGTAGTGCTGATTTGCTCTCCCAGGTTGCTTGGTTGGCCAAAAAGGGCGTATGCGTTTTTTCCTGAATATATTCAGGAAAAAACGCATACGCCCTTTTTGGCCAACCGCATCATTGTCCACGTTCTGGCGCTTTTCATGTGCTATCGGGGCCATTCCGATGTACCCGTTGACATCCGTTTCCTGCAGTTCTGCCTTGCGTTCAGCGCCTCTTCGTAGCCTGACCTCAATATATTTTGGGGCGATAGTTATCGTTTAGAACTCTGCAGGTTTGGGAAGTGCAGTGCCCCTGAGCTCCATTTCCCAAGTCGCTTTTTTGTGAGTGGGACGCAACACGGCTGGATGGCTTCACGCCCTATTGTCGATCCGGGGTGGCAGGCTGAACCGCTGGTGAATTCTTCTTCGTGATGGGAAATGAGAGTGACATGTGCCCGACCAAACACCTCCAGCGAGTCTCTCATTGGTTCCCCCTCTTGCAGTTCATCCTGCGGACAAATTGCAGACGGTACGAAAGAGGCATGGAAAGGCGCCGAGTCTCCAAGTGGGGAGATTGTTAGTAAGGGGGCCTGAATGGAGAACACGAGCACCAGGAGATGAAAACTGAGGTGAGTTTCAGAAAGCTTTCCCGATCCCACGGTGTAGCATCCGCTGGGTTTCCAATGAGTGCTTTCGCTGTCGGAAGATTGCGTTGAACCTGGAGAGTTGGGACCCATGGAATGGGGAGCACGCAGGATTCCTTTCAAGGGTCTGCATTTGCTTTCCCAACCTCACCAATCGTCTCAGCCCCAAGAGTGTCCAGCCTTATGTCTTCTGCCGCTGGGGCTGTAGATGTGGTCAATCCTGGTTGCATGCCAGTCCCTGAACGCATTTTGGAAGAATTTCTCTCTGTTTTGCCCTGCTTGTTTCTTCTTTATGTTGGAAATGTATCCTCAGAATGGGTCTGAGCTGATTTTCCCTGCTGGTTTTAGGGCGCTTTACACACACTTGATGCACTTACACAGAGATATGAAGACTTAGCTTTTAAGATGCTTACTAGTCGGATAGATACTTGTGCGATGAACAGGGTCTGGTGAGTCCAGTTGATTGAGCAAGGAGTAGGTCGTGTCCATTCCATATTCGGTTTTCGGAAGGGTATCTGTGCTCATTTCAAACTCGAGTTTTATGCGTCACCCCACCTCACCTTTCCCCTGAAGCAGGCATAAGTGTGTTTTCTAAAAGCGTGACTCTGTTCTGTTTGGGGATTCAGTGCATGGGGAGTGATTTTTACATTCCCTCGATAAGTGATATCATAAGTTTCTTTTTTTGTGGGACTTATTTCACTGAGGATGATCGTACCTAAATCCACTCAGGATGCTGCTACCAGCCTCATGACGTGGATTTCATGGCTGAGTGACACTCCATTGGACCTACGTAGCACCACTTGTCCACTTGTCCACTTGTCTTTGTCCACTTGTCCACTCGTCTTTGTCCACTTGGCTCTTTCCTGGGATATGAAACGTGTACCGGAGTGGAGGTTCTTGTCAAGACAGCAGCCCTCAACTTTGGGGTCCCTGTGTCTGGTTGATTTTTTCATTTTCCCAAGGTCAACGCCCATGTGTGGAAGTGCCCTATGCTCTGTGGTTCTGTGTTTTACATGGTTTGGGAAAGAGGATACACTTGTGAAGATTGGCTGTTGGCCATTGACATCCCGCCCATCAGCTTAACAAGGCTCCCTTGACTCTGTGGGCTGTCCTGCCTTTCTGGTTTTTAGACTTTTTTCGCCTGGCCCTTTTGCCCCGGGGGGGGGGGGGGCGAGAGATTTCTTTGTAGTGCTGATTTGCTCTCCCAGGTTGCTTGGTTGGCCAAAAAGGGCGTATGCGTTTTTTCCTGAATATATTCAGGAAAAAACGTATACGCCCTTTTTGGCCTACCGCATCATTGTCCACGTTCTGGCGCTTTTCATGTGCTATCGGGGCCATTCCGATGTACCCGTTGACATCCGTTTCCTGCAGTTCTGCCTTGCGTTCAGCGCCTCTTCGTAGCCTGACCTCAATATATTTTGGGGCGATAGTTATCGTTTAGAACTCTGCAGGTTTGGGAAGTGCAGTGCCCCTGAGCTCCATTTCCCAAGTCGCTTTTTTGTGAGTGGGACGCAACACGGCTGGATGGCTTCACGCCCTGTTTTCGATCCGGGGTGGCAGGCTGAACCGCTGGTCAATTCTTCTTCGTGATGGGAAATGAGAGTGACATGTGCCCGACCAAACACCTCCAGCGAGTCTCTCATTGGTTCCCCCTCTTGCAGTTCATCCTGCGGACAAATTGCAGACGGTACGAAAGAGGCATGGAAAGGCGCCGAGTCTCCAAGTGGGGAGATTGTTAGTAAGGGGGCCTGAATGGAGAACACGAGCACCAGGAGATGAAAACTGAGGTGAGTTTCAGAAAGCTTTCCCGATCCCACGGTGTAGCAACCGCTGGGTTTCCAATGAGTGCTTTCGCTGTCGGAAGATTGCGTTGAACCTGGAGAGTTGGGACCCATGGAATGGGGAGCACGCAGGATTCCTTTCAAGGGTCTGCATTTGCTTTCCCAACCTCACCAATCGTCTCAGCCCCAAGAGTGTCCAGCCTTATGTCTTCTGCCGCTGGGGCTGTAGATGTGGTCAATCCTGGTTGCATGCCAGTCCCTGAACGCATTTTGGAAGAATTTCTCTCTGTTTTGCCCTGCTTGTTTCTTCTTTATGTTGGAAATGTATCCTCAGAATGGGTCTGAGCTGATTTTCCCTGCTGGTTTTAGGCCGCTTTACACACACTTGATGCACTTACACAGAGATATCAAGACTTAGCTTTTAAGATGCTTACTAGTCGGATAGATACTTGTGCGATGAACAGGGTCTGGTGAGTCCAGTTGATTGAGCAAGGAGTAGGTCGTGTCCATTCCATATTCGGTTTTCGGAAGGGTATCTGTGCTCATTTCAAACTCGAGTTTTATGCGTCACCCCACCTCACCTTTCCCCTGAAGCAGGCATAAGTGTGTTTTCTAAAAGCGTGACTCTGTTCTGTTTGGGGATTCAGTGCATGGGGAGCGATTTTTACATTCCCTCGATAAGTGATATCATAAGTTTCTTTTTTTGTGGGACTTATTTCACTGAGGATGATCGTACCTAAATCCACTCAGGATGCTGCTACCAGCCTCATGACGTGGATTTCATGGCTGAGTGACACTCCATTGGACCTACGTAGCACCACTTGTCCACTTGTCCACTTGTCTTTGTCCACTTGTCCACTCGTCTTTGTCCACTTGGCTCTTTCCTGGGATATGAAACGTGTACCGGAGTGGAGGTTCTTGTCAAGACAGCAGCCCTCAACTTTGGGGTCCCTGTGTCTGGTTGATTTTTTCATTTTCCCAAGGTCAACGCCCATGTGTGGAAGTGCCCTATGCTCTGTGGTTCTGTGTTTTACATGGTTTGGGAAAGAGGATACACTTGTGAAGATTGGCTGTTGGCCATTGACATCCCGCCCATCAGCTTAACAAGGCTCCCTTGACTCCGTGGGCTGTCCTGCCTTTCTGGTTTTTAGACTTTTTTCGCCTGGCCCTTTTGCCCCGGGGGTGGGGGGCGAGAGATTTCTTTGTAGTGCTGATTTGCTCTCCCAGGTTGCTTGGTTGGCCAAAAAGGGCGTATGCGTTTTTTCCTGAATATATTCAGGAAAAAACGCATACGCCCTTTTTGGCCAACCGCATCATTGTCCACGTTCTGGCGCTTTTCATGTGCTATGGGAGCCATTCCGATGTACCCGTTGACATCCGTTTCCTGCAGTTCTGCCTTGCGTTCAGCGCCTCTTCGTAGCCTGACCTCAATATATTTTGGGGCGATAGTTATCGTTTAGAACTCTGCAGGTTTGGGAAGTGCAGGGCCCCTGAGCTCCATTTCCCAAGTCGCTTTTTTGTGAGTGGGACGCAACACGGCTGGATGGCTTCACGCCCTATTGTCGATCCGGGGTGGCAGGCTGAACCGCTGGTGAATTCTTCTTCGTGATGGGAAATGAGAGTGACATGTGCCCGACCAAACACCTCCAGCGAGTCTCTCATTGGTTCCCCCTCTTGCAGTTCATCCTGCGGACAAATTGCAGACGGTACGAAAGAGGCATGGAAAGGCGCCGAGTCTCCAAGTGGGGAGATTGTTAGTAAGGGGGCCTGAATGGAGAACACGAGCACCAGGAGATGAAAACTGAGGTGAGTTTCAGAAAGCTTTCCCGATCCCACGGTGTAGCATCCGCTGGGTTTCCAATGAGTGCTTTCGCTGTCGGAAGATTGCGTTGAACCTGGAGAGTTGGGACCCATGGAATGGGGAGCACGCAGGATTCCTTTCAAGGGTCTGCATTTGCTTTCCCAACCTCACCAATCGTCTCAGCCCCAAGAGTGTCCAGCCTTATGTCTTCTGCCGCTGGGGCTGTAGATGTGGTCAATCCTGGTTGCATGCCAGTCCCTGAACGCATTTTGGAAGAATTTCTCTCTGTTTTGCCCTGCTTGTTTCTTCTTTGTGTTGGAAATGTATCCTCAGAATGGGTCTGAGCTGATTTTCCCTGCTGGTTTTAGGCCGCTTTACACACACTTGATGCACTTACACAGAGATATCAAGACTTAGCTTTTAAGATGCTTACTAGTCGGATAGATACTTGTGCGATGAACAGGGTCTGGTGAGTCCAGTTGATTGAGCAAGGAGTAGGTCGTGTCCATTCCATATTCGGTTTTCGGAAGGGTATCTGTGCTCATTTCAAACTCGAGTTTTATGCGTCACCCCACCTCACCTTTCCCCTGAAGCAGGCATAAGTGTGTTTTCTAAAAGCGTGACTCTGTTCTGTTTGGGGATTCAGTGCATGGGGAGAGATTTTTACATTCCCTCGATAAGTGATATCATAAGTTTCTTTTTTTGTGGGACTTATTTCACTGAGGATGATCGTACCTAAATCCACTCAGGATGCTGCTACCAGCCTCATGACGTGGATTTCATGGCTGAGTGACACTCCATTGGACCTACGTAGCACCACTTGTCCACTTGTCCACTTGTCTTTGTCCACTTGTCCACTCGTCTTTGTCCACTTGGCTCTTTCCTGGGATATGAAACGTGTACCGGAGTGGAGGTTCTTGTTCAAGACAGCAGCCCTCAACTTTGGGGTCCCTGTGTCTGGTTGATTTTTTCATTTTCCCAAGGTCAACGCCCATGTGTGGAAGTGCCCTATGCTCTGTGGTTCTGTGTTTTACATGGTTTGGGAAAGAGGATACACTTGTGAAGATTGGCTGTTGGCCATTGACATCCCGCCCATCAGCTTAACAAGGCTCCCTTGACTCCGTGGGCTGTCCTGCCTTTCTGGTTTTTAGACTTTTTTCGCCTGGCCCTTTTGCCCCGGGGAGGGGGGGGGCGAGAGATTTCTTTGTAGTGCTGATTTGCTCTCCCAGGTTGCTTGGTTGGCCAAAAAGGGCGTATGCGTTTTTTCCTGAATATATTCAGGAAAAAACGCATAAACGCATACTCCCTTTTTGGCCAACCGCATCATTGTCCACGTTCTGGCGCTTTTCATGTGCTATCGGGGCCATTCCGATGTACCCGTTGACATCCGTTTCCTGCAGTTCTGCCTTGCGTTCAGCGCCTCTTCGTAGCCTGACCTCAATATATTTTGGGGCGATAGTTATCGTTTAGAACTCTGCAGGTTTGGGAAGTGCAGTGCCCCTGAGCTCCATTTCCCAAGTCGCTTTTTTGTGAGTGGGACGCAACACGGCTGGATGGCTTCACGCCCTGTTGTCGATCCGGGGTGGCAGGCTGAACCGCTGGTGAATTCTTCTTCGTGATGGGAAATGAGAGTGACATGTGCCCGACCAAACACCTCCAGCGAGTCTCTCATTGGTTCCCCCTCTTGCAGTTCATCCTGCGGACAAATTGCAGACGGTACGAAAGAGGCATGGAAAGGCGCCGAGTCTCCAAGTGGGGAGATTGTTAGTAAGGGGGCCTGAATGGAGAACACGAGCACCAGGAGATGAAAACTGAGGTGAGTTTCAGAAAGCTTTCCCGATCCCACGGTGTAGCATCCGCTGGGTTTCCAATGAGTGCTTTCGATGTCAGAAGATTGCGTTGAACCTGGAGAGTTGGGACCCATGGAATGGGGAGCACGCAGGATTCCTTTCAAGGGTCTGCATTTGCTTTCCCAACCTCACCAATCGTCTCAGCCCCAAGAGTGTCCAGCCTTATGTCTTCTGCCGCTGGGGCTGTAGATGTGGTCAATCCTGGTTGCATGCCAGTCCCTGAACGCATTTTGGAAGAATTTCTCTCTGTTTTGCCCTGCTTGTTTCTTCTTTATGTTGGAAATGTATCCTCAGAATGGGTCTGAGCTGATTTTCCCTGCTGGTTTTAGGCCGCTTTACACACACTTGATGCACTTACACAGAGATATCAAGACTTAGCTTTTAAGATGCTTACTAGTCGGATAGATACTTGTGCGATGAACAGGGTCTGGTGAGTCCAGTTGATTGAGCAAGGAGTAGGTCGTGTCCATTCCATATTCGGTTTTCGGAAGGGTATCTGTGCTCATTTCAAACTCGAGTTTTATGCGTCACCCCACCTCACCTTTCCCCTGAAGCAGGCATAAGTGTGTTTTCTAAAAGCGTGACTCTGTTCTGTTTGGGGATTCAGTGCATGGGGAGCGATTTTTACATTCCCTCGATAAGTGATATCATAAGTTTCTTTTTTTGTGGGACTTATTTCACTGAGGATGATCGTACCTAAATCCACTCAGGATGCTGCTACCAGCCTCATGACGTGGATTTCATGGCTGAGTGACACTCCATTGGACCTACGTAGCACCACTTGTCCACTTGTCCACTTGTCTTTGTCCACTTGTCCACTTCGCTCTTTCCTGGGATATGAAACGTGTACCGGAGTGGAGGTTCTTGTCAAGACAGCAGCCCTCAACTTTGGGGTCCCTGTGTCTGGTTGATTTTTTCATTTTCCCAAGGTCAACGCCCATGTGTGGAAGTGCCCTATGCTCTGTGGTTCTGTGTTTTACATGGTTTGGGAAAGAGGATACACTTGTGAAGATTGGCTGTTGGCCATTGACATCCCGCCCATCAGCTTAACAAGGCTCCCTTGACTCCGTGGGCTGTCCTGCCTTTCTGGTTTTTAGACTTTTTTCGCCTGGCCCTTTTGCCCCGGGGGGGGAGGGCGAGAGATTTCTTTGTAGTGCTGATTTGCTCTCCCAGGTTGCTTGGTTGGCCAAAAAGGGCGTATGCGTTTTTTCCTGAATATATTCAGGAAAAAACGCATACGCCCTTTTTGGCCAACCGCATCATTGTCCACGTTCTGGCGCTTTTCATGTGCTATCGGGGCCATTCCGATGTACCCGTTGACATCCGTTTCCTGCAGTTCTGCCTTGCGTTCAGCGCCTCTTCGTAGCCTGACCTCAATATATTTTGGGGCGATAGTTATCGTTTAGAACTCTGCAGGTTTGGGAAGTGCAGTGCCCCTGAGCTCCATTTCCCAAGTCGCTTTTTTGTGAGTGGGACGCAACACGGCTGGATGGCTTCACGCCCTATTGTCGATCCGGGGTGGCAGGCTGAACCGCTGGTGAATTCTTCTTCGTGATGGGAAATGAGAGTGACATGTGCCCGACCAAACACCTCCAGCGAGTCTCTCATTGGTTCCCCCTCTTGCAGTTCATCCTGCGGACAAATTGCAGACGGTACGAAAGAGGCATGGAAAGGCGCCGAGTCTCCAAGTGGGGAGATTTTTAGTAAGGGGGCCTGAATGGAGAACACGAGCACCAGGAGATGAAAACTGAGGTGAGTTTCAGAAAGCTTTCCCGATCCCACGGTGTAGCATCCGCTGGGTTTCCAATGAGTGCTTTCGCTGCCGGAAGATTGCGTTGAACCTGGAGAGTTGGGACCCATGGAATGGGGAGCACGCAGGATTCCTTTCAAGGGTCTGCATTTGCTTTCCCAACCTCACCAATCGTCTCAGCCCCAAGAGTGTCCAGCCTTATGTCTTCTGCCGCTGGGGCTGTAGATGTGGTCAATCCTGGTTGCATGCCAGTCCCTGAACGCATTTTGGAAGAATTTCTCTCTGTTTTGCCCTGCTTGTTTCTTCTTTATGTTGGAAATGTATCCTCAGAATGGGTCTGAGCTGATTTTCCCTGCTGGTTTTAGGCCGCTTTACACACACTTGATGCACTTACACAGAGATATCAAGACTTAGCTTTTAAGATGCTTACTAGTCGGATATATACTTGTGTGATGAACAGGGTCTGGTGAGTCCAGTTGATTGAGCAAGGAGTAGGTCGTGTCCATTCCATATTCGGTTTTCGGAAGGGTATCTGTGCTCATTTCAAACTCGAGTTTTATGCGTCACCCCACCTCACCTTTCCCCTGAAGCAGGCATAAGTGTGTTTTCTAAAAGCGTGACTCTGTTCTGTTTGGGGATTCAGTTCATGGGAAGCGATTTTTACATTCCCTTTATAAGTGATATCATAAGTTTCTTTTTGTGGGACTTATTTCACTGAGGATGATCGTACCTAAATCCACTCAGGATGCTGCTACCAGCCTCATGACGTGGATTTCATGGCTGAGTGACACTCCATTGGACCTACGTAGCACCACTTCTGCACTTGTCCACTTGTGCACTCGTCTTTGTCCACTTGGCTCTTTCCTGGGATATGAAACGTGTACCGGAGTGGAGGTTCTTGTCAAGACAGCAGCCCTCAACTTTGGGGTCCCTGTGTCTGGTTGATTTTTTCATTTTCCCAAGGTCAACGCCCATGTGTGGAAGTGCCCTATGCTCTGTGGTTCTGTGTTTTCCATGGTTTGGGAAAGAGGATACACTTGTGAAGATTGGCTGTTGGCCATTGACATCCCGCCCATCAGCTTAACAAGGCTCCCTTGACTCCGTGGCCTGTCCTGCCTTTCTGGTTTTTAGACTTTTTTCGCCTGGCCCTTTTGCCCCGGGGGGGGGGGGGGGGCGAGAGATTTCTTTGTAGTGCTGATTTGCTCTCCCAGGTTGCTTGGTTGGCCAAAAAGGGCGTATGCGTTTTTTCCTGAATATATTCAGGAAAAAACGCATACGCCCTTTTTGGCCAACCACATCATTGTCCACGTTCTGGCGCTTTTCATGTGCTATCGGGGCCATTCCGATGTACCCGTTGACATCCGTTTCCTGCAATTCTGCCTTGCGTTCAACGCCTCTTCGTAGCCTGACCTCAATATATTTTGGGGCGATAGTTATCGTTTAGAACTCTGCAGGTTTGGGAAGTGCAGTGCCCCTGAGCTCCATTTCCCAAGTCGCTT
>NW_026711984.1:0-21985 GCF_026419965.1 Kogia breviceps
CAACTAAATTTCTGACACTGTTACCTCCAGCTTTGTAAGACTCTTAAGACCACTAACTTTAATTCACTAAGCAATTGCTGGTTTCAAATATAATTTCAAGTCATAATTAAAATAAATTCCCAATTACATAAAAAGATAATACTGAAAAAATTATGTTCTGTTACATTTATTAAAAAACTGGAACTAATGTATAACATAGTATCAAATCCTGTTCCAGGAACTACTAAGAAACTTACTGAGTTCTTTAATATTTCATGACCTAGTTTTGACTTACTGAATGGCTCCCAAATTGTACTGATCTACGATTAGGACTAATTTTCAGCACCTTTACTCTGTTTTCATGTCTAAAATGTTTGAAACAGTTAATAGATGACTGATTAAAACAACAGGCCTCCAAACTAGCTGTTTGTCAAAACAAAAGTATTCTGTCTGAGGGGGGAAATATAATTTACTCAAATAATCAAAATATACATACCTTAAAAGAAGTTTAAAATCAGTTGAGACAAGGTAACAAAACTATGAGGTTCTAGTGAGTATTTAACTCTGTAAACTAGGGTAAGTGAAGAGACTTTCACACAACCTCATAACTCAAAACAAAAGCATTGTAAGTCAAGAATTTGAGAAAACAATTTTTTAAAAATAAGGGTGAATAGGCAGCACTATTTTCTTCTTGTCTCTTAACAAAACTGAGAGCCCAATACAGGGCAGGGTGTTATATTTGTAACTTAACTTGGAAGTATTGATAAATGTTGAACCAGCAACACGAATTGACTGAGACCAACTCTGCCAAACCAGCCATTTGAATTAAAGGAATAGAATTCCCAGCATGATGGACACAGACCCAATTCTCATCACCACACTAAACGGGTATTACCCTAAATTGAAATAGTCAGATTTCAAAATAAAAAAGATGACAAAGCAATCCACCCCTAATATTAAGACTTCCAGATTAAGATTTACCAAAAAAGGAAACATCATCCAACAAAATAAACTCTACTTCATCAATCTTCCTTCTAACTGAATGTCAGATCAACAACCTACTATACAGCCTTCATTCTTAATACAAATTCCTATCATTAAGGTAAACCAGTTAATTCTCCATGCAAACCTTCTTCATCAGAGAGGACAAGAGCTATTTTGCTAATAAGAACCCTGCCCTTCCAAATTCTACAGAAGCGTCACATTGTCAAGACACGGCACATTCTGTGGAACACTGGAGCTGTACCCTTATCAATTCATGCCAACATAAGAACTAAGGTTTAACTGAGATGCGAACAGAGTCAACCACCAAATGCAACACACCAAAATGCAAGAAAACACAAAGACAGAAACTCATGCTACCTTAGTAAGTCAGCGTGCACATCTGATATTTTTCAACACAAGCCAAGCAGATCAGAGATAGGTCAAAAAACATGTTGGTTTCTGTCAAATCCAAATTAAGTGTTCTTCTCATTTACAATTTCCTAGTTCAATATTTTGAATTTAAAGCTAATATAAAGTAGTACTATGCAAAATGACCTAGCGAGTTTGCCCTTAAAAAAAACTGTACCCCTAAGAATAGAAATTTATCTACCTCATTAGTGTTCCAACGGTGCCTCTCTTTGGGTAAACTTGAACATTTCGGCAGACATTCAAGCAGCTTTTTCGGTAAAAAGATTTTTACATGACTACTATTGCTGTTCCCATGATCATCTATAAAGAAGAAAACAATAAATTCAGAGAAGATCATAGAGAAAATCTCCTGTTAAGTACACTGGCAAGGTCAGAAACAGCAGCTGAGTTTTAGTCACTGGGAGACCAGGGGCATTATTCCTCTTAGCTAACAAAACTCATTTACACACTTATCAGATAGACGGCAGCAGGAATCTGGTCAAGAGGCTCTAAAATAAGATTGAGCTTTTTGCTCCATGGCGAGCAAATGAACAGGGAATACCCCAGCAGCTGCCCATAAACAGAACATTGCTTTTAAAGGGTCCTTCACCAGGCTTCCATGAAGTACATCAAAACTACACAATGATTTAAACTCACAACACCTAGAAATCTTCTATTAACAGCTGAAAACATTTTAATGGCTTTTAGAAAAGAGGAATTATAATAAAATACGACTGCTTACTTTATTGATAAACTAATACTACTTCATCCCCTAGAATAGAAATGAGACTTATCCTTTCCGAAGAAAATTACAAATCTTATACATATAAGGAATTTAAACCTCCAGTTAGCTACCTAGGTAATACAGAGGCTGGCCTTTCTAGCCTAAATCTAAAAACATACACTTTTAATTAATTTGATTTACATATATATATCTATACGATTAATGTATTTCATCAAAACGTAACTCTTCTAAATCAGTGAGGGAAAAGCTCCTTACTTTCAGACTAGATGGTATGTCTATCTGATAATCAGTCTCACTGATACTTTCTAAAAGAGATCATTTCCTTTTCTCATTCACATACTTTCTAAAAGAGATCATTTCCTTTTTTCATTCACTTGTTTATTTACATATCATTTCTTGTTTCATTCCTGTAACAAAGTCCCTTTGCCTGGCTCCTAATTTCTTGCCAGGTTTGACACATTTAGGTCAAAGTTTCAAATTACCCACTCCAATTTTTTTTTAATGCCAAATGGAAGCCCCAGCATCCAAAGGGCACAATGCATAACTGGGTGCTAAGGAGCAATACATTAAAATACTGAAGACTGGACTCGCTCCAGAAGGTCACAGGTGAAATAACTCACTCTGATATCAGTAAGGTAAAAAAGAACTCCAAGTCAAAAGCCCAGGATTCTGGCCCAGTTCTGCTACTTTCGAATTGTGTGACCTTGGGTAAGTTACTTAATATTTTCAGCTTTCCCAAATCAAGGAGAATGAGATAATCTCTAATTCTCCTCCAGCATAGATCCCTAGAGAATTTACTGTCACATTCAGTAATTTTAAATGCCTTACAATTAACAACCTTATATAGGCATACAGGTATTAGTTAAGAATGTTGAAAGTGAAATACAGTAGTATATTTTTCCAGTCATTTACTACAATTTTGTTTAGCACAGACTATTTTTTGAACATGCGAAAAACATAAAAGAATAAAAAATACTTCTACAGTCATAATAAAATCTTCTCCAAACACTTTTCATCTGATTAACACATTTCTTCTCAAGGAAAAGATCTTAACAGGGAAATACTGGGTATAGAAATAACATCTAAAAAATTTACTACATCTTCCTATAGGGAAGAACTTGAGAGTTTTAGCATATTAAATCTTTTTTGGCCCATGAACTACACAACCAGTTGAATTATAATGCCTATCCTCTATTTCTAGAAGCAGTATAACAACCTGAAAACCTTAAAAATTGACTGCAAAATTTTAATTTAATAGCAAGATAAAATTAAACTTTAAAAAAACCTTGCTACGAAACCAAAAAAAAAAAAAATAGGGTTTAACTAAAAGCAAGTTCATAGAAAGTTCTGTATTAATTACACACTACAAAACCTTTGTAATTTTATGCGCTTATGCATGCTCCCTGCACTTCATCCTCCCAAGGGAGGTACCATGGGCCATAAAACTTTAAAGTGCACAATACCAAATCACAGGAGCCTTCACCTCCCTTCTCTCGTTCCCTAAAGTGGTTTTACTCTGCTCTTTAAAAATCTCCCGATGTGTATAATCTTCAAAGTAGAGGTGAAAAAATTCTAAAATCTATACTCAATTCCAATATTTACCAATTACAGGGTACCTTCTATGAAAACAGTACTATGCTAGATGCTCAATCAATTGGCTTACTTTGAATAGTATATGACTAGCCATAGCTCTGAAAAAACTATTTACGTATAATTTTGACAATGAATGGAATATGAAACCCCAGCTTCTATTTCTATGTTTGTGGTCACAACCTGATGTTAATCATCTGTCCTTTTAGCCTCCTTGAAGAACCCAGCTGTCCTGCGGCATAGGAAGCATAGGAGTGAGTGTGTGGGTGTATGTGTGGGTGTGTGGGGGGTGGGGGGGGGGAGAGAGAGAGAGAGAGAGAGAGGGAGGGAGGGAGGGAAGGAGAGGGAGAGAGAGGGAGGGAGGGAAAGAGAGAGAGAGAGAGGGAGGGGGGGGGGGGGGAGAGAGAGAGAGAGAGAGAGAGAGAGAGAGGGAGGGAAGGAGAGGGAGAGAGAGGGAGGGAGGGAAAGAGAGAGAGAGAGAGGGAGAGGGAGGGGGGGGGAGAGAGAGAGAGAGAGAGAGAGAGAGAGAGAGAGAGAGAGAGAGAGAGAGGAGGGAGGGAGGGAGGGGGAGGGAGGGAGGGAGGGAGGGAGGGAACGAGCGAGCGGGCTTCTCAACAGCACAACTAACCGCTAGAGAAAAGGCTTCTTTCCACCTTCCACTCTGATACCAAATCAGGCAGCAGTGAATCGGCCCAAAGGCTTTTAAAGAGGAAAAGGAGAATAGCTGTGTGAGCACTGCCTCAATCAAGTTTCTAAATTTAGCACTTTACGGGGATGTGCAGCCATGGGTTCAAAAGGAACAGAAGTGTGACAGGCCAGTGGGTTCCCCTTAATCAGTTTTTAAACTGTGCTATTTCCAGAATTTTAGGTTCATGCTGTATATAAATTGGATGTTTTTAAGAAACATAACAATGGATAAATTTTCCCACTGTGCATTATGAAGAGGGCAGTTTTAATACTGGGAAAAGAATATCAGGAATTCAAACAGCCAAACTGTTAAAACTCGTATTTTCAAATTTCAGTTTTTCTAGTTAAAATGGAATAAAGAGTAACTTTGCTTTCACATTAGAAAAGAACTGCTCATAGGGCTATACTGTATAAAATTGTGTTGTTTAATTAAATGTTTTTCAATGTTTTTGGAGTAACTATAATTGATATCATAATTAGATAACACATGTACCAGCTTTTAAACCCTTGTCTCAGTACAAGGATCCCAACAGTACCTTGAGTGTTAAGGTTGAAAGTAAGTTACACACAGTGGTTCCAACTGCCTCTCGGTATTTAAATCCAGAGGGTTAAACTCTTGACGCTGCAAGATGGAAGCGTGTCCACCGAATACAGTAAAACACTTCACTACCGTTATCTAGCAAAATATGCGTGTCTGATACATGACTTCACAAAATAATTTTCTAACCTACTCCACAATAAAAATAACTTGTGAAGCTCTTGAAATTGACAGATGATTTGTTTGGCTGACAGCTATTAATTCCAGAGAATGAACCACCTTTTCCAGTCAACCTTCAAATATTTTCCAAATAATAACTTTAGAGGCATAGTATAACTCAACTAAAACTTTCTAAAATGTACGAGAATGCTCATTCACTTAGTTAATTAGGCAAAAAGCAGAATTCTTATTTTCAAGTTTTATTTCTAAATCTGAGATTTCACATTACCAAATCCTTCATTTAAATCCAAAGAAATGTATTTGACCTTTTCCTTGGAACACACTGTTGACTTCTACAAGGTAAATCATAACTGTATTAAGTCTAACATGGAAATGATGTATCCATTTTATTTTGATTCATAATTAATACAAATTCAATAATTTTGGTTTTGTGAATAATTACAAACACTGTTATTCAATCAAGTTGATTATGATTAACCTCTCAACCGCTAGAACAAACTGTTCAAAATAGGTTGGTCTAACAGTGTACCAAACTGCTCAATCTCACTGGGAATATATTTGATCGACAACTTGGAGTGGTAAAATTAAAAGGAAGCGCTACAATTTTCTGTTTAGCTCTAATTATTATGTGCTTAGATTTAATTAGTAGGATAGGAACTGATTCAGGAAAACATAAGCGCATATTGTTAAATTCAAGTCAGCACGGTGCTCACAGCAGTAATACTGCTGTTACTAATCTAAGACCTTCAAATAGCTATCCATACAAAATAAATATTAATTAAGCACCAACTATGTGCCAAGCCTTGGTTTGATTTCTTCTTATTCTTCTCGAAAGAAATTCTCCAAAATGAATTAATAATTATCCAAAAGATTTTTTAAAGGTTAAAAAAAAAATAAGTTTTTTTAATAGAAAAGGATAACTAGCGTTGCTATTTCACAAGCCCTTTCCTCTTCTTAGAGTGCGTGTGATCATCAAATCCTACCCTTTCTATTTTTAGGTGGCCAGATACCCTCTCCCTGTCAATCATATTACCAAACCTCTGACCCAGCTCTAAGACAACTCAAACTCAGGTTTAATAAACTTCTCACTATTTACCTGAATTTTATATTTTCAATCTAAAAACATGTAGGTGGGGGCAGATAAAGTGGCGAGGCCCAGAAGCCTTGCGATCAGCTGCCGTCAATTTGGGTTTGGGGCGTCCTCTCCTGCTTCGTCCCATTCAACTTCAATCTGAGCTCCATGTGATCAAGTACATTTATTTTCTACTATTTATGAGGGAGCAGACATTTGTGGGACTCTATATCAAGCATCCAGAAACGATTTTACATTGTACTCCTTCATTTAATCGTCACAATAACCCATCTGGGCATAATCACCCCATTTTACAGATGAAGAACCTGAGGTTCAGATTAATTTGCCCAAGATCTACAGCTAGTAAGTGGCTCAAATGGGATTCAGACATGACCTCTGGCTTTTCCCGCAATACCACAAGGCTCCTACTCTAAGTCACCCAGAATTTGACACTAGAATTACAGAATCGTTGTATTCGTATATCTAACATTTGCAAAGTGCTCTGAGTTTTCCATGTGATTAAACCCTTTGCCTTTTTAATCCTCACAGAAACTTTACGAGGGGAGTATTATTTTGCTACCCCCAGATGGATTAAGTAACTCATCTAAGATCACACAGCAAGTTAAAGGCAGAACCCAGGTCTTCTCACTCCTCATCACAGGCTTTCCTGCACTACAACGATGGAATTACTCTCACTGCCAAGCCCACCCCTTCCTGTAAGTCAAAAGCTTTCGAATCCTACCTTCTATAGGTGGCACGGTGTTGAGAACACAGTAGGTGCTAGTTCCGCAGAATACACTTTGGGAAACGCTCTAAGGAAACAGAAAATAAAATGTAAAACTAATCTTTGAAAAAGATAAATACTGGCTCTTCTGTGATATTCCTGCCAAAGATGCAAAACCTGAATCTAATCATGAGGAAACATCGGACAAATCCAAATTGAGGAACATTCCACAAAATGGCCTGTAGTCTTCACAAACGTCAAGGTCATGAAAGTCAGAAAGGACTGAGAACTGTTCTGGACCAAAGGAGGCTGAGGGGACAGTCAAGTGCCACCCAGGGTCCCCGTGGGGCCTTTCTCTACAAGGTGAGCACCGGGTCAACTGGCACCACCAGAAGAGCTCAGAGAATTCGACGGTAGAGAAGTCTGTGTGTTCATTTCCTGATTTTGATTCCTGCATTGTGGTGACGGAGGAGAATGTTCTTGTTTGTAGGAAACACATAATAAAGTACTGACAGTCAAGGGCGATGAAACATGCCGGCAACTCACTCTCTCACATAGTTCATGGGGAAAGAAGTCCTCTGCACTACACCTGCGATGTTTCTGTAGGCTGAGAGTGTTTCAAAATGTAAAGTACACGTGTGTGAAAAAAAGATATATGTTGCTGAACCTCTATTACCTGTGCAGTTTTTTTTAACAGAGAGCATATGTGCTGTACGTACAGTAAATTGTTACTAAGAAGAACCAATGCCGTTTCACTCTGCAGCTCAGTCAACATGCAACGACATCGTTACCGCCTCCCAACAGCAAGGCCCATACCTGACTCATTCAAGCGGATCTGTGAGCGCCAGCTAAGAGCGCGGCGGGTGGGGTGAGTCAGGGAGACACTGGAAGACCAGGTCTCTGCTCTCAGGCTGCTTCATGTAAATGAAAGTAAAGCTCTCATATGAAAACCTACACCATGTTGTACAGTAGAAACTAACACAACATTGTAAAGCAGTTATACTCCAATCAAGATACTATAGAAAAAAAAAACCTACAGCACGGTAACTTTAAAAAGGAGAGGGGGAATTTCTCTGACTCTTGCCAGCCAATCAGTCTGGGTCCCTTTTTGTTCAGTTGCAATATTAAATAAATTTTTAGATTATTCCTCCAGCACCATAAACCACAGATTTATATACCTAGAAAACCAAAGACAGTTCAACAATCACCCTCAACATTTTATGTTTAAAATATTAAAAACTCAGTTCTCTCACTTACTAGCTGTCCTTGTGAAAGTAATTTAACCTCTCTGTATTACCTCATCCAAAAAAGTACAGAGAACTGGGTGGGACAATGCACACAACAAGGGCTTTAGATTCAAGAGAGCCACTCAATATAAAACGCCATTGTTACTATGGTTAATGAGGATAATCTTTCACAACGTTAACATTTTCTGACAATCAACTGATGACTGCCTGGGTTTTCTGTGCCACAGAGAGTGTTGAAATCTGACTAAGCTTACTCCCCTGAGGTTCTGACTCTCCCCTCCCTTAGTGCCATGCGAAGCGAGTGCTTCACCACAGAACAAGTCTCTCCACGATGGGACTCCTAGCTACCAGGACAACCATCAGTTCCTAATAATTTATTTCTTGTTTCTGGAAAATTCTCGTTCCAGTACTTTTACTGTCCTTCTTCTGCTTTATTTAATCGATAGTGGTCACCACTGATTAGCAATCTGGGCCTGAGGATTCACCCTGTGAACTATGGACTGACCTCAACACTCATGTTCCTTTGGAAAATTCAACATTAGTCTCTCTCCCTGACCGAGTGTGGGACTCGAGACTTCAGGCAACATCTTTGAGAGTCGCCAGCAACAGCCTTCTCAGCACAGTAATGCAACATCTCATCTTAATGTGGTTTCCAAATTGAAACTTGAAATTTTACAGTGTTAAAAAGAACGTTTTACGTTCAAGACTTAACATTTTCTGGCTTCCTATTACCAAAAAAACAAGATAACTTAGGTTTACCACTGATCAAGACATCTCACAATGGTCTTCTCAGAAGTTTTAAAAACCACTAATGCACAGTGGAACACATTAGTGAATGACTGCATAAAAAGAACTTTTACACCTGACTTCAAAGTCTGATGACAGGTAAATTAGTGGTAAAATATATCGAATAACAAATCGAAAGAATTAAATGCTAAAAACAACATATGTAACAGAAATATCACGAACAACCAACCATGACTTCTCAATAGCACTAGCGTAATAAATGAAGTCTTAATAGTTCATTTAACCAGGAAAGAAACTCACTCACATAACTTGAGAGTGAAATCAAATGACACCCCACCCTAAAAAACACAATGTTCTCAAAGCAAATAAGGCGAAACAAGCAAACTCACATGAGCAATGGCTACCTTGTATGAAGTACCCAGGGGCCAGCCTCTGAGCCAGGCCCTTTCACAGGCCCCGAGACCTGTCTCTGGAAGCCAGACTGGCTCTGGAGTGCAGAGAGGAGCACTGGTGTGAGGAGCCGGAGCCACGGGTCCTGAGCCAGGCCCACCACCGCCTGCTGACGAAGCCGGGCAGACAGCTGAGCTCCCTGGGCACATACAAGGGCGGGGCGGGGCAAGTACAAGCTCTAACGCCAGCTCTGGGTTCCAGTCCTCATGCTGCCCTCCCTGGCTGGCTCTCAAGTCTGACGCGGACCTCTCTTCCCTCGGGAGCCTCCCGCTGACTGAGGCGAGCAGCCCAACTGGTGCTGTCTGAATAGCCGGTATTTCCCTCCTGCCGGACGTCTCCATCTTTATCATAACTCCTTCCATGTCTTCTACACACATGAAAGGAGCACCTCACGTGTGCCAGACACCATCCTAGGAGCTGGGACCCAGCAGTGAACAAGACCAACAAAGGCCCCACACTCATGGGGTACATGACAGTGGGGGAGGCAGGTAGTAAGTGGGATAAATGCTGTGAAGGAAATAAAACGGAGTGATGCTCTATGATGAAAAATCAGGTAGGGAGAGCTCTGTTTCTGAAAGTACATCCATGTGTGGAGCAAAGGGACTACTTGACTGGAGCATCAGGAAACCCGGATTCTCTCATTAACGAGGTTGAGCGGCTCTCGGCATGGCTGCACTTCAGTCATCTAGGGAGATTTTCAAAATTCTGATGTCCAGGCTGCAATCCTGACCACTTCAGCCAGAATGTATGGAGATGGAACCCAGGCATCAGGACTTTTTAAAGGCTCCCAAGTGACCCCAAGGTGTATCCAAGGATGGGAGCCGCTGAAACAAACAGCTGTATGACTCTGCTAACCCTCTGACTTTGCCAGTTTCCTCAAGGATAAAATCACAGGTTGACCTTGAGCAGCGCATCCCCAACTTTAATGCACATGTGGGTCATCGGAGGCTCTTGCAGGCTCTGACTCACAGGTCCGAGTGGTGCCTGAGCCTGTGCCTCTGAGACACCCCCGTGATTCACGGCCACACCTAGACTATCAGAAACTAGATGATCTAAAAGATCAGGAGTTAGATCTAATAAAGATCCAGTCCCAGCACTCCTGACTGCACAATTCCATGGATTCCTAACAGACTGAGAAAGTACTTGTGTCTGATAACACAACCTATAATACAAAACTATACCAGAATATCCACGCAAGAAAAGCAAAAGAAACTACAAGGATGGTTACTCAATTAAGTACAGTCCAGTGTCTGCTAGAAGTGCCCAAGAGAGGACACAGAAGCTCTTTAAAGTATTCCCTGCCTTCAAAAGGTATATCTAATTGGAGACAATACTAAAAAAAAAGAAGAAAAAAAATGTAATGAAAAGATAATACATGATTTACTAAAGCCGGAAGTGAGGAGATGAGAGCAGTATGGAAACCTAGTAACTATCTGTGTACCAGCACAAACTCCTTGGAGGCTTGGACTATGTTTTATCCATTTCTGCCTCCCTTCAGAGAACCTAGGTCAGAGGATTACACATAGCCACATTCGTTTTATATACTAAAAAAAAAAAAAATTATATATATATATATGTATATATATAGTTTTGGATGATGGAATAAATGAAACAAAATGCTATACAATGAGAAGTGATCACTGGCTTTTGGAGAGAGAAGCTGCATGATGAAAACTGTATTTACAGTTCTTTGAAATAAGGACTGACAATGTTTAAGTCTTCATAGAGTCCCTTTAAAGCTACCTGAGGACCCACATAGCTTATTAAAACAAAGGCAGAGAGATGCCCCATTGAATGCAATAAACCAGCTGTATCAATTAGAAGTGATACATTAAAAAGATTTTTGTCACATAGTTTTAAATTGAGCCTTGAAATTCACTGATCATTACATATAACATGACATATAAATAATGAAAATTAAGGCAGAGTCCAAAATTCTCAGCACCTTTACTAAACTCACCAGTGTTGCCTCGCATTCTAGGCATCGTGCCTAGTTAGGCAGGCTAACTGTTAGAACAAACTGTGTCATGGCTCAAATACCATAAATATTTACTTCTTGCTCGTGTAAAGTCCAAAACAGTAGATCAGGAGGCAGCTCTCCTCCAAGCAGCGGCTCGGGCCCCACATCTCCTTCCATCTCATGGCAGGAGCCTTCCTATGTCACTGGGCTCTTCTGCATCAGCCAGCAGAGGGAAAGGACAAGGATAACCGAGCCGGACGGTTCTACGGGCCAGGCCTGGAAGTGGCACACTTCTCAGCTCTCACGCCATTGGCTAGGATATGGCCACAAAGCCACACCTAATTGCAAGGGAGGTTGGGAAATGCAGTCTGGCTACCTGCCCAGGAAGAGGAGACAGGTTTCCCGATCAGCTAGCAGTCTCTGCCACAATGTCATTTGTAACTGTTTGGGTTTTTTTTAATTATAGAAGAGTCATTCCTTTCAGAAATACCTTCTAAACCTAAAACCTCCACCTTTAATCCCTAAGGCCATTCAGCATCTAAACCCAATCTAGCAGTTTTTCTACTCTGATAAATATTTTTCTAACATATTCAAAATAAGACTACATCCAGGGCATCCTTGAAGGGATGTCTGGCTTTTCTGGTACTTAATGTCTGGCACATAATAGAAGCACAAATATTCATTGAATTCATGGACGAATGGCATTCCCAGAAGTTCATGGAAAGGAAAAAGAATGGTCCCATCTCTTGCCCTGGTGGTGGTAGGATTTACTGAAGACCATCAGTCTTTTTAGGAACCTCTGTCTCCCTCTCCTAAGGCCACCCTGAGTTGCCACCTGTCTTCTGCAACCTGAACAATCAAGCAGTAAGACAGAAGCTACTTTCGACCCAGAAAGAAGAACTAAGGGGGTGAAAATACTCTGCCATGTTCATGGACAACAACAGAGCCAATGCTACCATTGAGAGCACAGGGCTGCTCAGCAAAGAGGAACACAGGGTCTGTCAGAGACCAGGATCTGGAGGCCTCCATAAAACCGGGCTAATGACCTCTGAGACTAGAAAGCCAACATGCAGCCTAAACACAAACCACAAAAGGTTAGTGGGGGAGAAAATTACATGGTTTAGTGCAAAAATATTCTGTGCTCATGTATTACACCTCTTTTCAAGAAGTTCAAAATATACCGTAAGTGCTACGATAACAACCCTCCCAATACTCCTATGGGATAGAGACAAAATTAAATTGTGTACTCAAGTTAAAAGGAAAACATCTGCTAGGTGGATAACTTCCTACTAGTGGGGCCAGCGCAGTCAGGAAGTGAAGCAGTAACCTCTAGGGTAATTGGGGCACAAGCCATTTTAGGCTCTCAAATTGAGTTCAACACCTAGAATTGAGTTCAAAAGCAAACAAGTTGCTAAAACAAACCACAAAACAGTTGAAGGGCTAAGAAGCTAATACAGGAACTAATACTACAATATATCAAGCCTGATTTATGACCTGAGAAATCACATAAATTGATTCACTATTACCAGAGATTCATGTAAAGAGTATTTAAACTGATTTCAGAATGAAAAAAAAAAAAAATTCTTTCTAGGTATGAATCACAATATCATTAGAATTTTTATAAATTTAATTTGGCTAGGAAGCCAGTATACTCAATACTCTGAAAATAATCAAAGAGCACTTATTAAATGTCCTCACTTGTATGAACAGATTCTAGTAGAACATATTCAGAAAAAAAAACACTATATGAAATTTAAAATTACACTGTCTCAGTAGCACTTATCATTACTAATACTGATAATTTTTTTAACTACTCAAAGAGAGATATAAAATATCAACCCAATAAGCTAGGCATTCTATTTGATACTATGTACATATACCAAGCATTTTCACATTTAAAATGTTATTCTGGCCCCAGAAGGCAGCAGAGCAGACATGATGTCTGTTCTAGAAAAGGCACCAAGGCACAGGCAGCGGCACTTGCCAAAGGCCACAGGCTGGGAGGGGACAGAGCAAGAACCAGGTGCAGGTCTCCCTACACGACCCCTGGGCTGTTCCCACAGAACACAGGCTCTCTCCCTAATAGTGCAATAACGCTTCTCCACAAAGAACCAATGCAAAAGTTGGGGCAGAAAAAGTTCACAAGTTGCTCTGACAGAAAAGCCAAAGCACACGAGGAACATGGAAGAATACCTAGTAATCCAAGCTGGGAGTTCAATATCCTAAAGGAAAGGCCAGCAACACAACAGCTACACACACACAAGTCTGGATGTTGATCTGGTAGAAAGATTTTCTGTGCTTCTCAAACATTTTTTAGTCCGTGAACCACAGACCACCCATCACCTATCACTATTTGTTATGGTCCCAAAACTAAAACCTCATCAAAACCAAAGAGGAGGGGACTTCCCTGGTGGCACAGTGGTTAAGAATCCGCCTGCCAATGCAGGGGACACGGGTTTGAGCTCTGGTCCAGGAAGATCCCACATGCCGCGGAGCAACTAAGTCCATGTGCCACAACTACTGAGCCTGTGAGCCACAACTACAGAAGCCCACGCGCCTAGAGCCCGTGTTCCACAAGAGAAGCCACCGCAATGAGAAGCCTGCGCACCGCAACGAAGAGTAGCCCCCGCTTGCCGCAACTAGAGGAAGCCCACGCGCAGCAACGAGGACCCAATGTAGCCAAAAATAAATAAATAAATAAATAAATTTTTTTTAAAAAAACCAAAGGGGAGGAGGACACTTTCTCATAGCAGAGCAATGAGGCGTCCCCTTGAATGGAACCTGGCTGCGTGGGGCCTCACCTAATCCAAATGCAGCCAGAACTAGGAAGAATGCCAAGACACTCTCAGAGGCCAAAGACATCTGTCCATGCGCAAAAGCTCACACACTTCACTGTTAGAAGGGCTCTCTGATCCACAGTCCTAGCTTGATTACTATTAAACCACGCACAGTTCTAATAAGCTTTAATTATCAGGTTGCCAAGCACAGAGAAGATCAGAAGCAACAAATCAGAAGGGGAAAGAACAGCTAGAGACTGACAGATAAGCAGAAGCAAAAGTGACAAGGGACAGCAAGGACACATATTTTAAAAACAATAAACGAGGCTTCCCTGGTGGCACAGTGGTTGAGAGTCCACCTGCCGATGCAGGGGACGCAGGTTCCTGCCCCGGTCCGGGAGGATCCCACATACCACGGAGCGGCTGGGCCCGTGAGCCATGGCCACCGAGCCTGCGCGTCCGGAGCCTGTGCTCCGCAACGGGAGAGGCCACAACAGTGAGAGGCCCGCGTACCACAAAAAACAAACAAACAAACAAAAAAAAAAACAATAAACTAGATACAAGGACTTGAAAGGTGCAGCAGTTTGGGGTCATTTATCATAAAAGCAAACAGTCTACTGGAAAAGTCCTAAAAATATCACAGCGTTAAATAAAGCCCAGTTCAGTAACTTAGGTACAACAAAATGAACCCAAGCTAAAAAGTAAAATGTACGCTACAGTCCATGTACTCTACTGAACATGGGGGAAAAGTAGTAATGCCTTTTGTTTGCAAATCTCTTTACATTCCACAAAATACTTCCATATGAATTACCTGATTTTATCCTTAGTTAACATCCTAAGGCAAGCAGGACAGATACCCCCCATTGGCCAAGAATTTGCTGATAAATAACTGAATTTTCGCAAAGCAGAGGGTTTATCACTGACAATTGTAATACAGTCTGTGAATCCATCTAATAGGAGAGAGCACTTCACGAGGCACCTACGCCTCTTGTCGGGGATGAAGAGAGGCGGCAGGGAAGCCTTCCTCCGAAGGGTCCCCACACGATGTACCTGAACCCTCACCTGGAGCTTCACCTCCAAAACTTCCCATCCTGCCCTAGAGGGCATCTTTCCGAAGAACTGCCCTATGCCCCCTAGGGCCATCGTCCCTCCCTACTGGAACTCCACGGTGGACTACCCATGACCCCCACCCCCGGAAGTTAGCACACACTCCTATATAAGCTCCTCCCCCTGAGCGTGCACTGGACCTAGTGACCTGCTTCTGACAACAGAACGTGGCACTGGGACATCACTTCCATGAATAGGCAACGTGCATTGTGCCTCCGGTCTTGCTAGCAGACTCTCCTTTGCTGGTTCTGAGGAAGCAAGCTACCGTGCTGGCTCTGCCCAGGAAGGAACCGTGTGAGCTTAGAAGAGTACCCTTCCCCAGTCGGGCCTTCAAATGAGCCCTTGACTGCAGCCTTGGGAGGCCCTGAAGCAGCAGGTCCAGCAAAGCCCTGCCTTAACTCCAGACCCACAGAACCAGATAACAAATGTGTCTTTTTCTAAACCTCTTAGTTTGTGGTAATTTGTTACAGCAGCAAAGATAACTAATACACTGATCAGGGCCCAGTGATTTCTTTTCTCACCTTGGACTTGATCAATCATTTCACTATCATTTTACCAGCACTCTGCATTTACCACCAAAACCCTTGAAAGAACTGTCTACTCTCTCACTACCTCTTTCTCATCCTCTCAACTCACTATCAAATTGACAAAATCAGTACCTTTTTCTCAGTCTTCATTCTACTCCGCCTCTTGGCATTACAACTGATAACCTCCTTACAACCCTTTGCACTTAAGTGTCCCTGACTTCATGTTCTTCTTCTTCTACCGCACCCGCTCTGACCATTCTTCCTCGGTCTCCTCTGGTCCTCTCCCCTCTGGTGACACTTACATGGAAGCATTCACCACATTGCTGCCCACAAGTCCCTTCTCTCTTCCCATGACAATTTCACCCACTACTATGAATCCTACTCCTAATTCATCTGAACTGATTCATGCTTTCACCCGACAGGCACTGTTCGGGGCACTGAGCTGTATACTAGCAACAAGCAAGACAATCGCGGCTCTATGTTCACGAAACTTAACACACTCTGCCAGAGGCTCTATCTGCCCCTCCAGGTCCACTCACCACCCTTCTCCACCTGGCCCTGTGCCAGGGAGGCTGACCTCTATGGACTCCATCACCAGGGCTCCCTTGCCCTCTGAAAGTTCAATGAAGAGAAAAAACAGGGTGATAGGAATGACTCCCTAATCTCTGATCCACATTCCCAACGTCATATTGTACGCATACACGCTAACGCTACCCCAATTACACCTAAAAGAGAACCGATACATTTGCATCCAGTCTCCCCAAAACATACCCCTCCTTATTCCTCCCTCCCTCAGTTAATGGCCTCACTAACACCAGCTGTTGAGGTTCACAAGCTAAAGTCACCTCCAACTCTTCTCATCCCTCAAGGCCCATGGTCAGTCAGGCACAAAACTGTGCCCTCTCACACATACACATACAGTTCAGGCACACCAGCTCCTTTTTCCAACCCGCCGCTACAGACGTTCCTGCCAGGAGCCACTGTCTCCCAACCCCAGGCCTTCCTCTTTGCTCATTCATTCATTCAACCAACAAACATTTACTAAGCCCACCCCAGGTGCCAGGTATTCAAGCCTCTGACCACTAAAGATGTAAATCTAACTGAAGGAGAAAGAGAAGTAAACAAGCAAGTTCAACACAAGTAAAAGAGCTAGGACCAGGAAAACCAGGGAAGGGCACACAACCCAATCTGAAAAGAGGCAAGGTCAAGAAGTCTTACTCCGAAAAGTGTCATTTAAGCAGAAATCCAGAGGACAAGGAGAGGCACCAAAACAGAGCATACGTGTAAGTGTGTGTGTATTTGTTTTAGAGGAAAGTGCACCTTCTAAGCCAGGGCGATGACAGTGCGCAAGGCCTAGAACCAAGAGAAAGCACGGAGCCCTGAGACAACCACAATCTAAAGAAATCTAGCACAGCTGGAGAGTGGAGAGGACAACGGAGCAGTAAGCAGGCGGTCCTTACTAGCACCTTCAAGCAGAACTGACTAGCCAATCAATCCCACTCCTCTGCTAAACAAACAAACAAACAAAAATCCCTAAAAGCCTCTCCCAAAGCAGAGAGAGTAAACCAGCCAGGCTCCTCAGGCTGACTTTCCAAGCCCCTACAACCCGACCCCTACCTACTTTGCCAGGCTCATCTACCCACATGCACCAGGAACCCCAGCCTCCCCGGTACTCCTAGCTCTGTGCCTTTGCTCCATTTCCTCCACTTGGAATTTCTTGTCAAACCATCATGTTTGCCTGTCAATAATGCCAGGTCAAATTCTACCTTCTTCCAGAAGTCTTCCCAGTTCCTTCCAGCGCATGATTACACCATTCATTATGACCTGCCTTGACTCAGTTACATCCATATCTGCGCTCCCCTGCCGGCTGGAAGCTTCTGGAGTATTATGAACAGAAGTGAATCCTAATTTCCGAGACTAGGAAAAACGTTCAGATAAATATTCAATTTATCAGCATCGCACTTCTAATTAACAACCAAAGAGGGTCATGAAAAAATAATTATTTTTGAATTATATAAATACAATCAATCAAAAGCCTAGATTTCTGTTTTCAGTAAGTATCTCTAAGTAAAAATGGCTACACACTGCCTCATAAGATTAAAAAACAGTAAGTAGATAAGCTCAGAAAGGTTGTTACTTGCTCAAAGTCACAAGGCACTTAAGGGGTAAAGACCAGAGTCAAGGCTTCAGGGACTCCTCAAAAGCTACAAGCAGCCAGATATAACCACAGCATCCCCATGTATCTCCCTAACCAGCCATCCGATTACCTAAAACTTCCTTCCTTCACTCTTCCCTCAATTAATTCCCACTTTCCTTCAGAGTTCAGCTCAAGAAGGCTCCTCCAAGCTTTCAGATGAGCAGACCCCCTTCTGATGCGCTACACCCACCTGCACGGCATGGACGTGATACCAGCACTAGGAAGGCAAGCGCGGCGCATCAGTTGTGATCACACAGGGCACCTTGATTAACACTGGTGTCCCTGTCAGCTGCGTGAGGACAGGGACCATGACTGTCCTTCTCTGGGCCTGGCACTTTATTATTATGTGTTGAGTAAATGAACTGCCTTAAGAGTATAACAGTAACTGATAGTCACATGGCCTCTACAGGACTACAAGATCCTAAAATAATTTCTGACACCTCCAATAATAATAATAATGACAATTACATAAAATTTAATGTCACATTATTGCAATATATGCTAACTCTTTTATAATTAAATATTCATGAATGGAATCTGTTAATTCTCTATTAATCAGAATGAGTATTAACCAGAATACCACATTTTTTCTAAACACGCAAGGCATCAGCAAACTTTCACATCAAAAGAACACACACCACAAGAAGCCGACCTATGCATGAGTAACTATTTGCTCTCTTGGAACCTGAAAAGTCCAATTTCAGCCTTATAGGGAATTAGGTTTTTCAACAACACAGCCCACTATATTAATAAACTTAAACAACTTTTTAAGGCAAGATGCTTGGGTGCTTGAGTTAGGCAGGACTAGTTCCCAAACAGCAGATCCATAAAAAGGATTTCAACTCCCCAGATTGATCCACCCATTTAATATATAATCCCTATCAATATCAAAACAGCCTTTTTTGTAGAAATTGACAAGCTGATCTGGATATTCATATGGAAAATCAAGGAACCCAGAATATTCAGAACAATCTTGAAAAAGAAGAACGGTTGGGGGACAGACACTTCCCAATTTCAAAACTTAACTACAAAGCTACAGACAGTAATCAAGACAGTGTGGTACTGGCATACGGATAGACATACAGATCAATGGATTAGAACTGAGACTCCAAAACCAAGTCCACACACTTATGGCCAACTGATTTTTGGCTAGGGTGCCAAGATACTTCAATGGGAAAAGAATGGTCTTTTCAACAAATGATACTGGGACAACTGGATATCCACATGCAAAAAAGGATGAAGCTAGAAGCCTACCTACCTCACAACATACAAAAACCCAAAATGAATCAGAGGCTTAAATGTAAAAGCTAAAACTATTAAACTCTGACAAGAAAACATAGGTGTAAATCTTCATGACCTTGGATTAGGCAATGGTTTCTTAATTATGACAGCAAAAGCATAAGCAACAGAAGAAAAAACAGATAAACTGAACTCAATCAAAATTTAAAACTTTTGTGCTTCAAAGGAAACCAGCAAGAAAGTGAAAAGACAATCCACAGAATGGGAGAAAATATGTGCAAATCATACATCTGATAAGGGATTGATATCCAGAATATATCAAAAATGCCTACAGCTCAAAAGCAAAAAACCAAACAACTCCATTCAAAAATGGGCCAAGGCCTTGAATACACATTCCTTCAAAGGAGACACACAAATGGCCAATAAGCACAAGAGATGCTCAACATCATTAGCCTTTACAAAATGCAAATCAAAACCACAAGATACCACTTCACATCCACTAGAATGGCTGTAATCAAAAAGACAGATAACAACAAGTGCCAGCAAGGATGTGGAGAAACTGGAACCTTCAAGCATCACTGGCAGGAATGTAATATGATGCAGCCACTTTAGAAAGCAGTCGGGCAGTTCCTCAAAAATTAATCACTGAGTTACCATATGACCTAGCAAATCCACTCCTAGATGTATACCGGAGAGAACTGAAAACACACGTCCATGCAAAAACATGTACACAAATGTTCATAGCAGCATTATTCATAGTAGCCAAAAAGTGGAAATAACTCAAATGTCCATCAACTGGTGGATAGATAAATAAAATGAGGTATATCTATATAATAGAGTATTATTCCGCCATGAAGAAATGAAGTTCTGATATACAGTATAATGTGGATGAAAACATTACGCTAAGGGAAAGAAGCCAGTCACAAAAGGCCACATATTGTAGGATTCCATCTATATGAAATGTCCAGAACTGGCAAATCAGAGAGTGGATTTCTAACTGCCTAGAGCAGAGGAGAGGGAGGAAAGGAGAGTGCCTACTCAGGGGTAGAGGTTTCGTTGTTGGGGTGATGAAGATGTTCTAGAATTACACAGTGGTGACAGTTACACAACGGTGTAAATATACTAAAAACCACTTAATTGTATACTTTAAAAGGGTGAATTTTATGTTATATGAATTATACCTCAATTAAGCTGTTATTAAAAAGGAATCACATCCCTTTACTATCTTAAAACATTATATACTTTCCTCTTTTGTTAAGCAGAGCATACTCAGTATTGCTTCTGTGAATACACTCAAGGTCATCACTATGAAACATCAATTACTAAGCAGCTGTATATTCACAGACTTCAATGGCGTGCTGGTTACTAGCCCTTTTACATAGACCTCCAAACCACTGCTTTCAGCCTTCTACCTGTTTACTATAATTTTACATCCTCCTTCTACCATGAGAAATCAAGAAAAACCTGAGATTAGATGCAGGAAGGATACGAAGGAAAAGCCAAACAAGTAGGCATACGGGTAGCCGCATGTGCGTAAGACAGAGGCTGTTCCGTTTCCTCCCTCCAGACCCCCTCTTCAGAGGCAACGTCTCCAACTGTCCAGGTTTAGTGGTCCACAAGAAGGGGAAAGGCAAGGGAGCTCACCCAAGCATCTCAACCGTGGGACCCCTCAGAAGACACTGGCATCCCTCAAACTGCCTGGGTCCTCCCTGAGAACCACCAGGGCAATGGCTGCCAGACCAGCAGGTTCCCACGTGTCCCGGCTGCTTCACCACCACTCCAAGCACGAGCCCGGGACAGCTGTTACACCCCCTGCTGACTCGCTCCGCACACAAGTGGGCTGGCTGGCTGAGGATGCTCCGCCTCACAGCTGTAGTCACAGGGAACATTTTCTCTGCAAAGAGTTTACTCGCTATAGTGAGCGGACATGAGGAATCCGTTTTGGAGTCAATATTCTCTCTTTTACACTGTTTGATGGAGACAGAGGTCAAGGCGTCAGGACACCCTGCTACAGTCCCCTTCTCCCACAATGCTTCACCTTAAACCCCTCTAAGTGATCAGCAGGCCAGCAACCGTAACGAGCCCCCTCTCAGTGTGCGCCGGACCGGGGTGAACGCCCAGCCTTGGAAACAAAGCAAGCGGCTGAGAGGAGTCAGTCCAACCCTCCGTCTGGAGTATTTTAAACACACGCCATAGAGACTGGAGTCAGATGACGGTGAGCCCTGGAACCAGAGTCACGATGTGCAGAAGCCACGACCAGGACCCCTGCCCGCTGCGTGCAAACGACGGTGCGGCAAGGAGGCTGCGTGCTAATGAGAAGCCTTGTCTGTGAGGAGAAACGGGGAGCAGCAGAGAGGGGAGCCGGCAGAGCCCCGACCCGCGCTCAGCCCCGGGGGCTCCAGAGGAAAAGGCCGCTCCAGGCTCTCCGGGTGCAGTTCCCAGACGGTCCAGTTCACTGCAGTCTCCATCCTGGGAGGCTGAGATGGCCTCTGCTCTTCTTACACAAAAACCACCTTCACTTAACCTAAGTGGCTTGTGTTCCCTGCAAGAAAAACAGCTCCAACTGAAGGAGGGCCTGCTTCCCCTCCCTGACATCAAGTGTCCTAGTGTCCACTTTCTATATAAATGAACCTCAGAGCCATCTGATGTTGGTTGAGTGTGTGTGTGTGAGTGTGTGTGTGTGTGTGTGTGAGCGCGCAGGGATAGGCAGGATATGGGGGAGGGATTTTGATGCTTTATTTAAGGCACAACCTGCCAACTTAGTGTAATGAAAATATTGCCACACGTTTACTTTTAGCTCCTTATAGCTACTTTTCTCATTGGGTTT
>NW_026711985.1:0-21979 GCF_026419965.1 Kogia breviceps
AAAATGCTGCCTGACTCAATGGGATGTGAGTTTCCCCAGCTCCCTCCTCACTTGTAAGCTCTGAAGAACATTCAGGAAGTCATTCATCCCTGTCAGATGCTCTACATCTTGGAAAACAGCAACAAGCAGAGTGGGGACGATGGCAATAGAGCGGGTCAGAATCACTCGGGCAAAGCGCGACCACTTTAGGTTCAGGAATCCCTAGAAGGAAACACAGAAGCAGGATGAATGTCTGCAATAGGACACAGAAAAAGGTCTGGGGAGGTTCAGGAAGACCTTAGATACGTGGGATTAAGAAGTAACAAAAGGAAAACTACAATGAGATATCATCTCACACCGGTCAGATTGGCCATCATCAAAAACTCTAGAAACAATAAATGCTGGAGAGGGTGTGGAGAAATGGGAACCCTCTTGCACTGCTGGTGGGAATGTAAAATGATACAGCCACTATGGAGAACAGTATGGAGGTTCCTTACAAAACTACAAATAGAACTACCATATGACCCAGCAATCCCACTACTGGGCATATACCCTGAGAAAACCATAATTCAAAAAGAGTCATGTACCAAAATGTTCATTGCAGCTCTGTTTACGATAGCCAGGACATGGAAGCAACCTAAGTGTCCATCAACAGATGAATGGATAAAGAAGATGTGGCACATATATACAGTGGAATATTACTCAGCCATAAAAAGAAATGAAACTGAGTTATTTGTAATGAGGTGGATAGACCTGGAGTCTGTCATACAGAGTGAAGTAAGTCAGAAGGATAAAAACAAATACCGTATGCTAACACATATATATGGAATCTAAAAAAAAAAAAAAAAAAGTCATGAAGAGATTAGTGGTAGGATGGGAATAAAACACAGACCTACTAGAGCATGGACTTGAGGATATGGGGAGGGGGGAAGGGTAAGCTGTGACGATGTGAGAGTGGCAGGGACATATACACACTACCAAATGTAAATTAGATAGCTAGTGGGAAGCAGCCGCATAGCACAGGGAGTTCACCTCTGTGCTTTGTGACCACCTAGAGGGGTGGGATAGGGAGGGTGGGAGGGAGGGTGACACAAGAGGGAAGAGATATGGGAACATATGTATATGTATAACTGATTCACTTTGTTGTAAAGGAGAAACTAACACACTATTGTAAAACAGTTATACTCAAATAAAGATGTTAAAAAAATAAAAAAGAAGTAACAAAAGGGCAATGTCCTCTTCCTCTAGCCTATCCCAGTCCAAACAGCAGGTACCTCCATGACAAACTGGCCAGAGTAGGTTCCTGTCATGGTGGAGCTCTGTCCTGCAGCCAGGATCCCCACTGCCCAGATGTAGAGTGCAGCAGGCCCGAAGTAACACCCCAGCACAACACCCTGGGAGAGGCAAGGGAGAAAGATATGTTTGTGTCGAAGACCACCTGAGACAACACGCCAAACAGCACTCCTCTGTGACATTTCTCCCTCTTCCTGGCTACGCACGTACCTATACCAAGTGCTGTGCTGGGCACTGTAACAAAAGCTAGACTTAGGTCCTGACCCCATTCTAGAGGCTTTCAACCTAAATTCTGCTGGAGGGACCTTTATTTCTCCTCAGCCTAGTCCCTTCTCTTCTCTAGGCTCCTAAAGCCTTTATCCTCAACCTATATCTTAACTATTAAAAAAAAAAAAAAAAAAAAAAAGTCCACAACACTTCCCAAATTAAATTCCTTAACACCCAATTCTGCAAGATGGTAACAGGAATGAAGAGAGAGCTCAAATAAATTTTGGAAATGCTACATACTATATATTCTACTCTTGGAGCTTCACAATGTAACCAGCATAAAAGGGACAGAGAGGCCCCAGTAAAGACCACCACTTTACTAGGAATACTTTCCTTTCTTCTTTTGGCCGCCCCGTGCGGCTTATGGGATCTTAGTTCCCTGAACAGGGATTGAAGCCAGGCCCTCAGCAGTGAGAGCACGGAGTCCTGACCACTGGACCACCAGGGAATTCCCAGGAACACTTCGTTTAGTCACCCCAATTAACGTCCTATAGGACAATATACTATCAACACAAGTTTGGGAATTGCTGATACAATTCATCTTTTCTGCTGATCTTCTATTCCCTTCCACGTAACCCAAAAGGCTTGTCCGGCATCTGGACCTCTGAAAGAAACACACTCCAGAGAAGATATGCCGAGCTCTGAAGTGAACCCACAGAAAAGACCAGATACTATGCTAAGAATATTGATTCAGGAGCAAAGATCAGAAATCTGAATAGGTTTACCCCTTTGTAGATGTCCACAGCCAGTGTTGAGTTATCGTCAGGAAAAAGATGAGTATGGGGACTGCTGCTATTTCTACAGACTTCAACCTGGAACCAAAGCAGTTTAGGAACAACTTTTACTTCTGAGGCCAGCACTCAGACAAGAAGCCCTCTCCTACCGATTATACACAGGTCACCCAAGAGATGGATGCTAGAGGCAAGACACTGGACACAGGTTGTGATAAGGGCAGAGACGGGCTGCAATGTCACTTGAGGTCTTCCTCCATAATCTTTCTACACCCCCGTGCCATCAAAAACATTTACTGAGTTAGAGTGTGCACGGTAATACATGAATGCTGGGTCATTTTAAATGATGACAGGAGGCGAGGGCCCTTAAGAAGGCTTCAGGCATGAGAGGACACCCAGAATTGGGAGTCCTTAGTCAAAGCAGAGCCAGGAGTCAGAGGTCCTATAGATAAGAAGTAGTGATCAAAACTAGATAGGCAATCAGGAATCAAGATGACAGAGAATTCAAAAGGACAAGACAGTCTATGTAGCCACAGTTTCTGTTTGCTGTTTGTTGGCTCCTCCCAACCTGTCACCACCAAATGGCAGAACTGGAAAGTGGCTAGTAGTTGGTAAGCAGGAAACAAAAGGGGATGACAAAGAGCCAAACAGGCGTGAAGACACTAATAATAGCATGAAGCCATCTTTGTCTGAGGCAAGCTCCCTTCCCTGTCAAAAGCTTGGAAAGATGGGTCTAGGCTTGGTCACAGCCCCCAGACTTTAAGCCACGACTAGTACAGTGATTTAGGGAGCAGCACTGAGGCTTGAGATCTATTTCCCCTGAGCTCTAAGTCACTGCCACCTTTTCCTACCCCCATGCAGCCTCCTCTTTACCCTCACATTCACTACCACCCAGGACCCTGGCTTACTCACCACCTGCTTGTTGGTTTTCTCAAAAAATGCTTCAGCAAAGACTGAGACGACAAAGACGTTGATGATAAAGGAAACAAAAAGGGCAATGCAGGACTCGATGAAAAAGTACTTATTGGCTTCCCGAACTTCCTCCTTATTGGCTCGGTCTACCTGTCTGGACTAGAGAAATAACAGCAATGGTCATTTTTTTGACTAGTTGGAACAAGTTTCCTTGTAATATTTCATGAGTTTGGAGTTAGCTGAAAGCCCTAGAGGGCAAACAACTGACCACATGAAATGTGAGAGACTCCACTTACAACCTGGTTCACTGAGTAAGAACTCCATGACCCTTTGATGATACCACACATCCCCAAACAGGGAAAAGTGACCAAGTGACAGCTGAACTCTCAGTTACTGTGGCTGCAAGAACCACTGACCTACAAAAACAACCTGATTTCAGACCTAAGGGGTAGATAACCTTAATTACAAAGGTCTCTGAAATCTCCCAGCAAACTATTGTGTTGGACTGACTGGTAAAAGCCATATTGGGCTCTTTCCTCCTGACCTCCACGAGGCCACTCAGGCTTTTGAGATTTAAACAGAAGAGACACGGTGCACCTTCAGACCTGTTAAGAAGGACTTTAGTCCCTTCTTTATGGAGTCAGTTATCTCTGGTCACCTTGGTAATTAAAACAGACTCCAAGTGTGTGGAGTCCAACTGTGGAAAAATATCTTGCTCCTTCAGGGCTCTAACAGTTGTAAACTAAGTGTGTGTCCCTTGCAACCAAAGGAAAAGATCCCATGAACTACACAGGCCACTGAGATATGGGTCTTGCTTACCTTGACTAAAGCAGAATGCAGGTACATGTTGTGTGGCATGATAACAGCACCCACGATGCCCACGGCCTGCTCGATCTGTGAGGTGTGACAGCCTGAACAGGATGGCAGGAACATGCCTTTGAGGACCTGGGTCTGGCTGGGTTTCACTGTAACATACTACATACCAACCAAACAGCTATTAGCCTTTACTGGAATATGAGACCAGGGGAGTAACACAGTGCTAGGGAACACTCTGCAACCTTTACTCCTTAAACTCCTTCACCAACAACTACACAGGAAATGAGGAATACGGAACCATCCAAAAAAACCAAGCAGTACAAGGTCAGAGAATTTAGGACTGGGGTATCCAGATATTTCACATCATATTTTAGATAAACAAAATAAATGTGTAGAGAATGTAATTAATACTCTAAAGAAATAAAATGGCTACTAAGGGCCTTATTGATATTAGCTTCACAGTAACTCCTATGAGACACAACCAAGAATACAGAGTCAATTCTTGATTACCCACACTAATCATGCTTCTGTGTTCACCTATGTGTATAAAAATCACCTATGTTTGCCACTAGCATCTGCTGAGACTCATTTAGAAACACTTCTCATACACACTTTTTCCTGGTTTAGCATTTCTCTTGGAAGCCTTAGACCAAGCTGTATCATCTACTCACAGAGTAGATGCATTTTTAAAAGTTTGCTAAGCCAGGGACTTCCCTGGTGGCACAGTGGTTAAGAATACGCCTGCCAATGCAGGGGACATGGGTTCGAGCACTGGTCCAGGAAGACCCCACATGCCGTGGAGCAACTAAGCCTGTGCGCCACAACTACTGAGCCCGCATACCGCAACTACTGAAGCCCATGTGCCTAGAGCCCATGCTCCACAACAAGAGAAGTCAACCAGATCCAAGCCACACCACCGTCAGAAGCCCCACCACACCCGCCACCCTCCCCGCCAAGCTCAGCCCCTGCTCCCCCGCCCTCCCCCACTCGAAAGCCCCCATGCCAGCACCCCACGCTCTCCCCAACCGCAGCCCATCAACCCCCATAAAACATAATTAAAAAAAAAAAAGTTTAGCTAGGTCAATAAGCAGAAATCAGTTTATAACAATTGGACATAGAAAGGTGCTATTACTGCAGGTGCATATAACAGTAGGGTTAGGGTTAACCCAATGGAGTATCTGGGTTGGGGGACAAACCGGGAAACATGCACTATTATCCCCTGTAGTTCATTAACTGCTGCATTACAGAGAAAGTCCAAGCTGCAGTTATTATCAACCAGGATAAACAGAAAGAGAATCCCTCTAAGGTAACAGCCAAGAATAACCCTGCAATCCCTTCCTTAACCCTCTCCAAGGCTGTTCTGTTGTTGGGATGGCCAACTTGGAACCAGGGAGTCTAGTCTGCCAAGTCCTAGAAATTCTAATCATTTTTGACCTAGGAGTCCCCCGGCAGGCCTTCCTGGACACTAGTCTTTACTACCTCTTATTCCTTCCAAATTTGCCCAGGACTGAATTTGGCTTTTTGTTAACAAATACTTTTATAATAAAAGGAAAAAAAATTGTTTTTAAAAGTTAATGAACAGCCTGTAACACTTGCCTCGTATCCAAACGTGAGGGCCATAACAGTGATGAGAAAACCAAAAAATGCTTCTAGCTTCCGCAAGCCTGAGGGAGAAAATGCAGCAGTGAGCTCACAGCAGGCAGACTTCCCCATCAGCCACACGATGGAAAGCAGCTCCTTTGACTGACCCCTCCATTCCCACTCTGCTTACCATACTTGTCCAAAAAGAGAAATACAAAGGTATCTGCAATGGTGATAAGAACTCCACCCCACAGCGGGACCCTAGGTCAGAGATAAGAAATGGAGATTAAAGGAAAGAAAAGAAACATTGAGAAACACTCTCTTCCCAACAGCTCTCCAGTTATACAACACTTGGAGGAGCAAGGACTTAGGGAAAAGGGAACAGTGGCAGGAGGCCAGGCACAGCACCAAGTAAAATAACACATTCATTCAAACTTTGTCTACTATCAGACAACTAGGATACAAAGCTGAAAAGTATGAGTCTTATCTCTCAAGGACCTCACTTGTCTAGTGGGATAAACTGACATACAAATTAATTGTAATACACACTGCCACACCCTGGATAATAAAGGGTGTGTTGGGTCTCATGACCCAACATAAGAACATGGAAGATATAGAACCTACATTTGCCAAGAGAGAAGAAGGTGGTTCCAGAAAGGTTCCACAGAAAAAGTATTGATACTTCAGTTGAAAATTGAAAATGAGCTGGGTTTTTGTTTTTACACTTGCTTGGAAATCTAGCAAAACACTGATTACTTTCTAGAGAAAAACCCCTCACCTTCCTACAGAGAGGAGATTGATGGCAATAGCAGAGCCAATAACTTCTTGCATATCTGAGCCAACGATAGCCAACTCCACCATCAGCCACAGGATAATTCGTGGAACCTAAACACCAAACAGCAGAAAGATATGGTTCTAATTAATCATTTCTAAGAACTTACCCCATAGTTTGGAATTCACATTTTGGCACTGATCCATAAACAGTCCTTTAAAAGCTTTTGGACTAGAGATAAAGTACCGGAACTCAGCTCCACTTGGCCCCTTGCTGGAGAAGACCAGGCTGCTTCTACGTGGCACAGCCTGTGAGTCAAGGTCAGGGAAGCTGCTGACTCCAATTTTTTTCTCCTTCCTTTCCACTTGACAGAAGAATGGAATTTCCATCCATTATTTCCACTTAATTTTTTGCCTGAAAACAATCCTAAAAGTCTTAGGGGAAAATGAGGATGCTAAGATGGTTAAAATATTGTTCAGGAGAGAACAGAAATGTTGCAGAAGAAAATATCTATCCTGACCATAGCTGAAGAGACAAAACAAGCATGAAAAGGTTGGAGTCATCCTTAATGTAGGAATGCACAAGCAAGTAAAAAAGACATATGCAAAGGGACTCCGGGCAAAGTGGTTGGAATTGGGTGTCCTATAACAAAATCTGGGAACTAATCTGGTCAAATAATCCAGCAGAAAGCAATTAAGTAGTGCTGGCTCACTGAGGCCAGGAAAAACAAAACAGAACACCTCCAGGTACCTACTACCCAAAAAATATGTCACAAAAAATAACTGCTAAGATACACGAAGAAAGAGAACCTAAAAGAAATTATAAATTCTCAAGTGTTTTTTTTGCTTTGTTTTGGTTTTTTGAGAGGCATATAAGAAAAAAAAAAAAAACAGGTAAGGATACTTTCTCACAGCCAGGAAAGGAGATTAAACATTTGGGACAAACTGCAGGTAGATTAGTACTTATCTAAAGATCAGGCCAGTTTAAAGCTGTCTTCCAGACATTGGGTCCATCCATTCCTGCCTTAGGTAGCAGCAAGAAAGGCCCAAAATATGCAGAAGGAAACTACAGAGAACAGTGTAAACTCCAGGGTCAAGGTAAACTGAAAAATCATTATTAACAAATCCAAAGATCCTGCCTAATATAATTTGCAGTAAAAGGAAAAAACTCACTTTCTTCAAATTTATGGCAAAGACAAACCAAAAAGAAAATATGCATAATGCAAAGTGATGGAGTACTATGGATGTATGAATGAAAGTGCTTAGACAGAATACCCCTGCCCCTCTGTGAATTGGGCACTGCTAGATGCCAAAAGGCAGAGTGAAAGGTAAATGTTTACTCTAACAATTTTTCTAAGGAAACTTTCTGGGAAATGTGAATCTCATGTTAGATTTTGAAGGAGCACAGAAACATGGGTCAGCCGCAAGAGGGGCTATAGAATTTCCCTTGGGATTCCCAGTCCTCAGGGCCACGGATCCCTACATCCTCCACTATTTCAGTACACAAGGGGGCCAGCACAGGTTGCCAGACACAGTCACCTATGATATGAGTAACAGACAAACACAGCTCACCCTGGGATACTGACGGTGACACACTTCAGCAAGGTGCAGCCCAGTGACTACGCCCAGTCTAGCTGCAAGGCGCTGGAGCAGGAGTCCCACGATGGTGGCCATCAGAAGAACCCAGAGCAACTAGAGAAGAACAAAATCCCACCATTACACTCATTAGATAACTGGGATTTTTTTGTTTGGTTGTTTGGCCATGTGAATGGGAAACACTACGTTCAGGAAAGAGCCCCGGTCAGGAATCAAATGACCTGAGTTCTGCATCATGTTCTGCACAGAACCTGCTAGGTCACCTTGCACCTTTCTGAGCCTTAGTTTCTCCCATCTGCAGTTTCTCCTTTGTTCAAGAAAACTATGTGGGTAAAATGAAATAAAAAACGATCTATGTAGATAAAATAAAATTTAAAAACAGATGGAAAGGTATTTTTCACTTAAGTGTCGCAGTCAATGAAGTATCAGCATGTAGCCGCTGAGGTTCATATCCAACAGAAAGAATAGAGGAAGAGGATGTGGTGTGTTATGTGTGTTTAAAAAGGAAAGGGGTAGGACTCGATGTTCACCTTAAATCCAGCCACTGCTCCAGACTGCAAATCAGATTCAATGTTTCCTGGATCCAGGTAGGCAATGCTCATAAGAAATCCCGGTCCCGTGAAAGCCCAGAGTTTACGAAAGCTGAAACAAGAGTACTGTACAAAAGAGGAAAACAGATCAAAATGATTATCACCTCCAAACTGCTGATCTAATTTATCTATTATTTTGTCACATATAAAGCAGCAGTATTAGCTTCATAAGAACATTTAGGAAGTTGGATACTGGGTGCGCCCAAGTTTCACGTCCATCTTATCCACTTCTCATCAATAAGCTGGCCACCTCTCTGTCCAAATAAGAGGCCTCCTCTTACCTGCTCCTTCCAACAGCCTTTCATTCTAAAACCCAAGCAATAGTATCAGTACCTCTGTGCACAACCACTACCCAAATAGGACAAAAGGCACTGCAAAAAAGGGAACATGGAATTCATACTTTCTTCATGAAAAAATGCTCACTAGTTCAACTTAGCAACAGGTTTTTCAAGGCCCTCAGTTTCCTTATCCATTTGTTTACTCTGATAACAAAAATTCAGTCTTTAGAGATTGCGTGCCAGAATTAGACCTGAAGCTGCTGGTCTGGAGTTGTCCAGCAGACTTTCCACTCATAGGTTGCCCCTAGATAATAATATTTTCCTCCAAGGACCTGTCACTAACCTCCTCCTCAGGAATGGCAATCTTCTCATCAAAGTAGGTGGCGAAAGGCTCCTCTGGGTGCCCCCCGGGGGACTGTGGAAGAGAGGAGTTACTGTAGGCAGGGTTGATGGCCGCAAGACTGGCAGACTCCCCGTGGTCTCCAGAAGCATCTTCTGAATTAACAGGTTTGAGAAGAAATGAATTAAAGTGAACAAAATATACTAACAGCTCATCCTTAGAAATGGTGATATTAAATCTTTTTAATACCTAAATGCACAAGATCAACCTGACTCTATCTCAATTTCTAGTACTTTATTTTATTTATATTTTTAATAAATTAATTTTTGAATAGGCAGTATGTTCACATGGCTGGAAATATGAGAAGTACAAAAACGCTTATGATAAAAAAGCTCCCTCTCACCCCTGTTCCCCAGTCACTCAAGCTCTACATCAGTTTTCAGCATGAATCTCAATGGTTTCCTCCTACTTTCACACTTCTATTCCCACTTGCCAATTTTTAGAACCATTTCATTTTCTTCTAAAAAGTGTATGTCTAAGGCTCAATGTATTGAATAACATCCCCAAACTAGTCCCACTGGTAACCTAAAATCCTAACTTTTATTAGGAAATAGGTCAGTCTAGTGGGACCCTCCCCTCTCTCCTCCTCCCTGCCTCCCGTTATTTGGTAGGACTTAATCAAACAATCATCCTTGGAAATTACACCTCCATCAGGCTTCTCCAAAAATGTGTAAATTGCAAACTCCTGCCACATTTCAGGCTAAAATCTGAAGCTGCAGGGAAACCACCAAACAGGAACCCTCCTGACTAAGGCCTGCAGTGAAGAACTTGGGAGGGGGAGGTGTCACCCTCCTGATAGGAGGGTTCATCTCAGATTAATCATCAGTGTTTCCCTAAGTCCTACATTTTGCAGTTAATTTTAAAAGCAGGGAGGGGGAGGGTCTGGGAGAAAAGGGCTAATACAAAGCCCAGTTTGCTGTAGCCTTCAAATGGCTATTTTTAACCACAAAGCTCTAACCTCAGGGTTTCCAAGAAACCTTTGAAACATCCAATCAGAAAAACAAAAGCTTTCTTTCTATAGGGAACTGACCCACTTCACCTTAAGTGGCACAGAACTGAGGAGGAAATGTACAGAAAAGGAATGGAAATTCTAAAGGAGAAATTTAGAATCAGGAAGGATTAGTCAAAGCACTTAAGAAGTCTCATTAAATACACTATTAGGTGCTGGCTCGTGTTTTACTGTTTCATGCACATCTGAAGTGCTGTGAGCAGACAAAGCACTCTAGAGGTTTTTATGCCAGGTCTGCAAATAATACTGCCTTTACAAGCATTACTGCTACAGAAACCAAACTTGTAGCTAATCTTGGCTCATCTCAGAACTGGAAATAAGATATGAGGCAAGTCTCTGTGGTTATAAATCCATTTTCATTTACAGACTAAGTTACCAGGTGGTGACCTCTGAATGGAGCAGGTCTCCATGATGATATTGTTGGCTGGGGGAGAGGAGATAGGGACAATTTTTGTTGGAACAGAAGACACGAAGGTTAATATGGTAAATTTCTGTTACTGGCTTAAGCCTAATTCCAAATAAAAATTAGACAATAACACAAAGCTGTAAATTACCATCTGGCCTCTTCTGTTCAGGACCCAACACCATGGTGGATACCTGAGTGCCTGAGTTCTTAGAATAAGATTCTGCAAAGGAGAAAAGAGAGGGAGAGGAATTAGCAAGAACAAACTAAAACTAACAAGTTCAGAACCAGCATTCTGTTACTCTGTATGACTGAACCCTTACTACCTGAAAGAATAATTGTTCTACTGAATTAGATAACCTGGAAAATAATTACAGTTTTCAGAATATGATTACGATATTTAATAAAAAATGTAAAAGTCTTAATCATGTTTTTGCTGGCAAGACTTCAAAACCAAACTGAAGCAAAAGGTATTTCAGGGAAGTGGGCAAATAGTTTTTAATAAGCATCCACAGAGAGGCTGCTAGGCAATTACCCAGTCTCTGCCTTTGCCTCCAGATTAACCCAAATATTTAAAAGACTGACTGCCCCGCCAACCACCGACATTCTGATGAGTTTTTAAGGACAGAGATCTATAACTCTCTTTGATCTAACAATTTAAGCTTATGTTTCAATTTTCTGGAAAGGGGGAAGGGGAAGCACCTCACCAGCACACTGGTAGTAGAAGTAGGGGGTCACTATTTCCCAGCCTCACATTTCCCTGAAGAGAGGCTTCAGCTGTTTCAGGTCTCATTCCCCAATACTTCAACAACTGGGAGAAGAAACTAATGACTATGGCCCTCCCCTCCTGGGCTCTCAAGGAGAGCTGAGGCACCAGGATGACAAGGCAGCATGCCTGCACTTCTCTCCCTCAGCAATAAGCAGCCTGAGGGGGAGCTGGGGGTAAGGGGTACCCCAGATGTACAGCATCCTACTGGGTTAAGTTTAACTGGGGGGCAGGGGAATATTAGTAAGCCCTTTGGGCCACAGATCTACGGCATATTCTCTAGTCAATCCCACCAATAAGGCTGATTTTGTAAAATTCTGATCTACTGATTAAGGAATCTATTTCTCAGTTGATCCCAAATTTAGAAAGGGGAAGGTAAGCAGTATTAATTGTTAACTGCACCCCCTTAAATCCCAATAACAACTATCCTACAGAAAAAGTGATGAAGCCTCCCCTTAGCTATCTTTTACTACTTAAATAGTCTTTTTCCACTATTGTATCATTGCCCCTATTTGAACAGTGCTCTACTTTCTTTGATAGTCTATCGACATATTCTATACATATTTTGCAAAATTACAGAATAAAGACCTGAAGGGGGTTTTAAGTTTCATCTATCTTCTGGAATGTAAAACATACCACCACTTGCTAATTTGGAAAACATAATCTTTCATGTCTATAGTCACCAATATCAAGTATGTTGTTATAATGAACAATAGTAACGTCCTTCCTATCAGAGTTTGAGCCACCAGATGGTTTCGCCAACAGATCCCAAAACTACTGACTAAATCCAACCCCTCTTTCAGCCAGTTACAATAGCACCTCATCTAAATGGGATTTACACATCCGACCACTCAGTAGCAGTGCCACTTGGATTCCAATCACAGCACAGCTCCTAGGCCCCACTCAGAGCCTTTTTACTTTTATTTTACATATAATTCTAAGAAGCCAGGATAACACACAATAAACTAGAAACCACAAATCAGATCTGGGACTATGGCTCTTACTTTCCCTTAAGGGAAAGTCTTGGGCTATTTGATATGAGGCAACTTCCTTATACTTCAATCAGCTCTGAGAACATTGTTATGAAGAATATTACTGGGAGGACTTCCCTGGTGGTCCAATGGTTAAGACTACAAGCTCCCAACACAGGGGGCCTGGGTTTGATCCCTGGTCAGAGAACTAGATCTAGCATGCCGCAACTAAAAGATCCCACATGTTGCAACAAAGATCCCAAGTGCTTGCAACTATGACCCGGCATAGCCAAATAAATAAATAAATATTTAAAAAATATATATATATAAAATTGGGAATTCCCTGGTGGTCCAGTGGTTAGGACTCCATGCTTTCACTGCCAAGGGTGCAGGTTCGATCCCTGGTCAGGGAACTAAGATCCCACAAGCCACACAGAGTACCATCCCCGCCCCCACCGGCCCCCGCCGAAAAAATGAATATTATTGGGAGTTCTCTGGTGGCCTAGTGGCAGTGACACTGCTGTGGCCCGGGTTCAACCCCTGGTTGGGGAACTGAGATCCTGTAAGCTGCACATTGCAGCCAATAAATAAATAAATAAATAAATAAAGGAAGAAGTGCAAAAAAGCATTAACAGTGGTTATTTTTTAAAAGAACATTAACATTATATTATTATTAAGAATAACTCAAGTTTCTAATTGCTGTCCTACTCACGAAGAACTGATTCAATTAGATTACTTTTGTACTGATAACTGATATCCTGTTTCAGAAGGCACAGAAGAGTTTAACACATGTGAGTAAGATTCCTATCCGAAACAGGCCTTTAAAACTTATATTTAAAAAGCAGGGGGGGGCTTCCCTGGTGGCGCAGTGGTTGAGGGTCCGCCTGCCGATGCAGGAGACACGGGTTCGTGCCCTGGTCCGGGAAGATCCCACGTGCCGCGGAGCAACTAAGCCCGTGAGCCATGGCCGCCAGGCCTGTGCGTCCGGAGCCTGTGCTCCGCAACGGGAGAGGCCACAACAGTGAAAGGCCCGCATACCGCAAAAAAAAAAAAAAAAAAAAAAAAAAAGCAGGGGGGGCTTCCCTGGTGGCGCAGTGGTTGAGGGTTCACCTGTCGATGCAGGGGACGCGGGTTTGTGCCCTGCTCCGGGAGGATCCCACATACCGCGGAGCGGCTGGGCCGGTGAGCCATGGCCGCCGAGCCTGCGCGTCCGGAGCCTGTGCTCCACAACGGGAGAGGCCACAGCAGTGAGAGGCCCGCATACCGCAAAAAATAAAAAATAAATTAAAAATTAAAAAAATAAAAAGCAGGACTTCCCTGGTGGCACAGTGGTTAAGAATCCGCCTGCCAATGCAGGTGACACGGGTTCGAGCCCTGGTCTGGGAATATTCCACGTGCCGCAGAGCAACTAAGCCCATGTGCCACAACTAATGAGCCTGCACTCCAGAGCCCGCGAGCCACAACTACTGAGCCCGCATGTCACAACTACTGAAGCACACATGCCTAGAGCCCGTGCTCCACAACAAGAGAAGCCACCACAATGAGAAGCCCGCGCACAGCAATGAAGCGTAGCCCCCGCTAGTCGCAACTAGAGAAAGCCCGCACGCAACAACAAAGACCCAATGCAGCCAAAAATAAAGAAAAAGAAAATTTAAAAAAAAAAAAGAAAAAGATCAAGTGGAGATACAAGCAACAAGAATCAACCCAGCAGTACTCTGATAACTATGATTAACACTGCTTTGATATTCTAGCTCACCCCCAACCACTGTCACCGTTTCTTAAAGCCAGTAAGTTTCCTCCTCTTGAACAGCAATCGACAGCAGGAAAAAAATGGCACTCATGGTTCAATGTAATAACTATTTTATCCGATTCCTTATCAAAAGTCTGTTTTACAAGATAAGAATGCTAATTAAATTTTCTGTCTAAATGTTAAAAGCCTACATATCCTTTGATGCAGCAATTCCATTTCTAAGAATGCATACTAAAGAAACAGTCCCACAGGAAGTATGTGCTAGAATATTTTCCACAGCACTGTTTGTAGTGTAAAAAGACTGAAACAACCTAGTACATTTATAGGATGGAATACCATAAATAAGGCAGATCTATATGGATTAATAGGAAACAATCTCCAAGATATACTGTGAAGTTAAAAACCCAGTTTATAGAACAGCATGCTATCATTTATGTAGCAAAAAAAAAAGAGAGAGAGAATACACACATACATGTACAGACGATATCCAAAGGACATGGCAAAAACTGGTATTGCCGTCCCTAACAGGAAGCAGTGGGGGAGCACAAAAGAGGTCAGGCGAAAAGAAGACCTCTCACTGAATATATACTGTATACGGTTTTTGCACTTAAAAAAATTTTTTTTTACTATGTACCTGTATTGTTTATTTTTTTAAAACGTAAAGGTCACACAGGTTTACTCAGTTTCTCAATGAACACTTCAGGGACTTATCAGTTCTCTCTGATAAAGCTTCACAATGGATAATCAGAGATCTGAAGCCGTCTGGTTAGCAGGCATATATGGCCTCAAGCTTAACTTACTACTACTTTGACTTAGTGTGCAAACAACCAAGCTCTGAAACTGTGATTTGGAAGTTTCACCTGAATGCAAAGAATTAGAAAAATTCTCCTCAGGAAAGTGTTTCCTGACTCCCTAATTTGGGTTAAACGGCCCTCTTTCATGTTCACCCAAGGCACCTGCTTACTACTATCATATCACCTTATCCTGAAAGCATTTATTCCCTAATACTATTCTTGCAACTTGTAAGTTTGAAATTATATCAAAATAAAAACTTATACCCCCCCAAACACATACTAGCTATAATAAATTCCGAACATTTAATTAATAATAATTCCATGTGTTCTCTTAGCATTTACAAGAACTCTAGAAGAACAATTTGGATAGCCCAAATCAGTTTTTAAAATTGCCACCAAGAAAGTGTGAAATACTGAGTATTGAAGTATATTTAACTTCAACTTAAATGTTCTCCCCCTATGGTTAAAAAAAAATTTGAATTTAAATTAACTTTTTTCTTATAAAATTCTTCTACAGAGAGCAAAGGCTCCCCAAACACGGATTTTAGAACTGTGTTCACTGTTGCAAAGGTCTCCCTAAAATTAATTTTAAGTTTTGGAGAGGAATGTCTTTGAACAGTCCTCTAATTCCTCTCCCCTTTTTTCCTCCCCCCATCTTGTATAAATAAAATCAGAGACAACATTAAGTAGGAAAAGAAGTTTCACAGAGGCAACTAGAAAAGTGTGCATGGGGCTTCCCTGGTGGCGCAGTGGTTGAGAGTCCGCCTGCCCATGCAGGGGACACGGGTTCGTGCCCCGGTCAGGGAAGATCCCACATGCCGCGGAGCAGCTGGGCCCGTGAGCCATGGCCACTAAGCCTGCGCGTCCCGAGCCTGTGTTCCGCAATGGGAGAGGCCACAACCGTGAGAGGCCCGCGTACCGAGAAAAAAAAAAAAAAAAAGTGTGCATGGAATCAATTGATTAGATAAATGTGAACAGGCATGTTTAAAGTTGACTGCCAAAGCCATCTCTTCTCCCTTGATGTTTCCTCAGCCAATGTTCAGTGCCAGCAACATGCTGGTGACAAAGTGGAAACTGCCAGATGTACAGGCTTTAAAAAGTGATACCCAAGTTGTTTATTAGAGAATAAAAAGGAGTTGTGATAAAAAAGAATTCCATTTGTTTTGAAGAAAATGTAAAGATTTCCAGATCCTTCTAAAATTCCCTTTTCTCTAAAGGTCTACGTTTAAGGCTAAAGCACTTGATATTCTTACTAAATCATGACTGTTAATCTAACATCTATACTGTGCAAGATGTTCTTCATGAAGGTGAGCTCCTGCCCCTGATGACTGGGTCAACAAAACTGAACTATTCAGTGGTTCAAACAGATCTAACTGCTGTCTGAACCCTATGTATTTCAATAAGGAGTATTGCTAGCCATTTTTTAAAATGAGAAATTTATTACTTCCTCTGTTTTTCCATTCCAGGTCAATAAAGAAGCACCAATTCCATCAGGATATACATCTAATTAATTCCAAAACTCAATTTGCCCCCACTGGGGATGATGGGAGAGAAACAACTTAGAAAAGCCATGTGAATTTCTAAATTATAATTGAGGGTGTGAAGTTTGGAATTATTTTTTCAATTTGAACAAAAAATAATCCAATTTTTCTCTCATTAAAATGAATTTGATATAAAATGACAAAATGAAAAAAAGGTTGGAGACAGATTACATTTACTTCCTGACATAAGAACAAAGTGAAAAGCCCCTCTGGTGTTAGTTTAAGAAAAAGGCCTGGAAACTCTAATTCCCTCTACCTAAGTGAGTAATATTTCAGTAAGCTGAAAGTCACACAAGCACACCCAGTTCATAAAGTACAAACAGTGCTGCTATTGTCCAATGTGCTTAACACGCATCAGATCCCTCCCCCCCCTCTCTGGCACAATGGCCACTGAGACAGACTGTTCATGTTACTGACTTTGTATTCCATAGTAATAATCTCAAAATTGGAGACATCTCCCTTAGTCTACCAGCGAACTACAATTTCAGCTCAGCATCAAGTTTGCTACTTCCACCTGAGTTAGACTTCTGAAAATCTGTTTGATGGTTGAAAGGAAAAACTGACATGGAGAACATCTAATGATAAAGAAAGAAAAGAAAGAGAAAATCTTAAGCAGCAAGAAGAGGAGAGAGGGGGTAAGATAAGGGGAGGAAGATAATAAAACCGGCTGCCTGGGTGTCAAAGACGATAACAATGGGGAGAAACGTGGCCAAGCTGTCAAGAAGTACTGAACTTTTAGACAAAAATATCACCCATCAACCAGAGACTTCAGAATTAGAAGGGCCCAATTAATACCCATTAAATACAGCTCTTCACTTTCTCTGCTCAGAGCTCTGAGGCTTAGCCAGCTTCAAATCTCCTTGACTGCTCACACGTCAGGGTCACTAATATCTTACTTCCAGAAACTATAGCTTGGTCTTTGTTCCTCCCAGCTCTCACAGTGTGAGGCTTCCCCCGATTTCCTTCCAACCCGAAACCCGAAACCCGAAGTTTACAGCACTGCATTTCCCTTTGGCGGCCCAACCTGGCCTCTTGGCCTGACACATCTACCCTGGAACACAACTCCAAGCTCTGTGAAAATTTCAAAGACCTCTTTACAACGAAGTAGGAAAGTCTATTAAATCAGTCTATACCCACATCTTGCCTCAGAAAAAAAGTGTTTTGCCCTTATACTTGCTTAAGTAGCTGTTCTCTGGCAAATGTGAAGAAAGATTATCATTAGATTACATTCAACTTATTTATTCCAATGACAGATACCGGCCCCCGAATGCAGACTGACCTTAACAATTTTAAGTACATATCTTCCTCTATGTTTCGTTGCTTAAAGCAAAGAAAAACTGTCTGTAAAGACAGACAATACATATAAGATTCTCCAGCCTCATACATGCCTCCTTCTGCTCTTTGGAACCTGCTACAAGTTCAATAGTTAACTTGTAGCCTCCTTTCATTACCTAAAAATTTTAATAGACACTTGTTAGTGATAAATGGGACCAAAACAAACAAAAATAACCCACACAAGATGACCTACTAGCAATAAGAACAAAGACAAGCCTGAGAACCCTAATTTCCTAATTTAAGTCTTTACTGGGAACTGGTCCTTACACTTTACAAAATGTAAGTTACTCTGACCTTAAACTAAAAGTGGAAGACTTCCCTGGTGGCACAGTGGTTAAAAAATCTGCCTGCCAATGCAGGAGACATGGGTTCAAGCCCTGGTCTGGGAAGATCCCACATGCCTCAGAGCACCTAAGCCCGTGCACCACCACTACTGAGCCTGAGCTCTAGAGCCCACGAGCCACAACTACTGAGCCCACGTGCCACAACTCCTGAAGCCCACGCACCTAGAGCCCATGCTCCACAACGAGAAGCCACCGCAATGACAAGCCTGCGCACCACACAAAGAGTAGCCCCAGCACGCCACAACTAGAGAAATCCTGCACATAACAACGAAGACCCAATGCAGCCATAAATAAATTAATTTTTTTGAAAGTGGAAGAGGAATTAGACAATAAATATATTTTTATCAGCCCTGGCCAACTGTTTTATATTCCATTCTGATGTTATTATAGTTCATAATACATTGTTGTTTTACTATATCCATGATATTCTTGATGATACCTGGAGGGCTTGTCTTTGTGTCTCCAGGGGCAAATAAATGTTAATTGTTCAATACATGTCTGTTAAATTATCAAAAGAATAAATGGCATCGGATGGGTGAGACAACAAGGATCTAGGACTTCTAATTCCTTATATTCGGTACAGTCAAATGCTCCCTGCCTCCTTTTCCAAAATATTTTATTAAAACCAGAGAGACACACATGATAAAAATGACAACAATATTAAGGCAAAAGGCTTCCCTTTCTGCCTCAAACACTCAACTCTTTAAAGGTGTCACTCCCTATCCTTATTAAAGCACAGAGGTTTCACAAAGAGACTGTCCTCCACTCTCACCAAGCCAACATCCAACTTTCAACCCTATACAAGTACTAAATTGTCTTACTCCAAAGCTAAATAACTAAACTTACACTATGTGTACTTCAGGCAAACTGGGCCAGCAGACTGTGCAGTAAGCGATGTTCTTTTTAAGTAAACTCAAAGTTTCTTATTTTGTGATTAGTTCCCAGTAATGCTACCTATATAAACAGCAGCTTTCTTGGAAGGGGAGAACTGGAAGACAAAAAAGTCTTCCATTAGGGCCTTCCAGACAGTACCAAGAGAATCTGAGAGGGACTTTTAAGCTCACAGAAAGGGCATAAGTATGGCAGCAGACATACACAGTAAGGAAACAGAGAATAAAGATGTCTTTGATCCCACAGCACCCACCCAAGCTCTTAGCACTAAAAGTCAAATAGAAAAGATGCTGCTTTGTATCAATAAATACGACTCTCTAACCTCTAACCTTCACTTCAGGGAGTCAAAACTGAACCAAAGCTGCTTAGGAGCTCTGTGGACTATTCCAAGGGATCACTGCTTATTTCCTAACAGTAGAGTAAGATTAGATTTGTGTCAAGCTTCCCCATTCACTAACAGAAGTGCTGCCAGGCTGCCCAGAAATTCCCCGCCCAAGTCCCAGCCATCCCGGAAACATGAGAAACCAAGAATGCTGCAATCATGGCCTTTTTGGTATTGGGTCCAAAAAAAAAAAACTGTCTAGGCCAAGACTATAAATGAAATATCATGCATGAAAAACTAAACAAAGAAGTTTTCATTTACCCAACACAGCTATCATGGACAGACCCAGTACTGCATAGAGGAAGTTTCCAACCTTATTTAATGATAAAATAAACACCCATTAGAAAACGTCTAGTCACACGTAATTATACTATAGCCTCAGATCATGAAAAACATGGATGGAAAACAGGCCTAAGGGTTCATTGGCAATAGGCTCACAGGATTTTGAACAAGGATAAGTAAGTAATAAGGTCAGAATTCGTGTGTGTGTGTGTGTGTGTGTGTTACACAGGCCTCTCACTGCTGTGGCCTCTCCCGTTGCGGAGCACAGGCTCCGGACGCACAGGCTTAGGGGCCATGGTTCACGGGCCCAGCCGCTCCGCGGCATGTGGGATCCTCCCGGACCGGAACACGAACCCGCGTCCCCTGCATCGGCAGGCGGATTCTCAACCACTGCGCCACCAGGGAAGCCCCCAGAATTCTTTTAGTGTGTAGTCTTTTAGGGGAAAGAAGGCACTTGTAGGTAATAATAAAAATCCTACATTCCAGGAATTGTTCTAATCACTTTAAGAGTATTAACACATTTAATACTCACCACCAACTCTAAGATTGATATTATCAATCCCCATTTTAAGTATGTGGAAACAAAGGAACAAAGAAGCTAAGCACCTTGCTCAAAGGTTTACAGAGCCAAGAAGTGCTGCAAACTAGTCAGGGTTCAGATTCCACTGGAGTCAAGGTAGAAACACAGTGTCCCCTGGTTTCTACCAATATTCACTAGAATTATGACCTCTGGAAACCCGTCTCCTCTTGCCTCCCCTTCCATATAATTTTTGCTTTTGCTTTTCACTTTAAAGAGATGTCACATTCCCTTAACTTCATAACGCTCCTTTGAAAGCAGAGGACGATATGTGAATATCTTCACTTTACACACAGGAAAATCCAATCCCAGGTTCCTCAACTTCTCCCCCAATGATGCTCTTTGAAATAATCTGATATATGAAGGGAATTTGGGGAAACCAAGTGAAAAGGAACCCAAAGGTGTAACATCAAAAAAATTCGCACAGCTTTAAAAGCAGGGACATATGAAACCAAACAGATGGAGAGCTGCCACCCCACTCACATACCGTGTGCGATAATGCCCCCTACAAAGGTGCCTGGAGGCTGCACAAACAGCCCTAAAACCAATCTACACACAAGTACTCAGCGGCCTGCCCAAGCCCCTCACACGAAGGCGTTCCCTGGATGTCGGCTGCAGTAAAATGAATTCTTTTGTTGAAGTGGGGCGAAGGGAGGCCCAGGGAGCAGACGGGGCGCCAGGTCTCCACAGATAAGAAGGCGGCCGCGGGGACCTTGCCCCATGGCCGTCGGCCTCTTCCGCGGCGTGAAACCGGGTCAACGCACCGTCGATCACGGGTCCCGGCCCCGCGGCTGGTCCGGCCGGAGGTTCGGCCATTTCTCCTAGGCCGCGGAGGGAAAGAGATGAGGCCGCTGCAGCCTCTGGCGTTTCCTTCCCGCCCCCCGCTCCCGGCGCCCTCCTCTCGGTCTTCCTTCGAATAATGCGGCTCCATCTGGACCCCGCGCCCAGACCCTCACAGCCCGTGCCGCCCCTCCCAGCCCCGCTCGGCACCCAGCCTGCCCCATACTGGCCCCGGCGCCAGCTCCCAGGGCAGCCCTCCATCCGGGGAACCTTGGGAAAGCCGGGCGGCCGCATGACCTCTGACCTACCCTGCGCCCCACCTTACCGGCTCCGCAACCACCTGACAGTCTATCCCCGCGCCAGAGGATCCATACCCCTGGAACCAGCGCCACGCCAGCCTACCCCCTACACGCCCCGCGATTGGCCGACAGGACCTCTGCTGCACCTTCCTATTGGCTGGATTCTCCGTATTCCCCTCGGCTGCCGGCGAGCAAGGCGGGCAGACGGCAAATTCCGAGGCTCCGCCCACCCCAGGTCAGGCTGGAGGCGGGGCCACGGCGGCCCGGGCGGGAGCTGTCTCCTGCAGAGCTAGTGCTCGCGCTGGTCCAACCGGTTGGAGTCTCCCACCCTGCTGGCAACCTGCAGACACCCAAGTTTCCTGCTGTAGTTCGCCGCGGCCTCACGTTAGGTCCTGAAAATCATGATCATTTCTTCTGAGACGCGGCTCTGTGAGAGATACAGCTCCATCCTACAAAGTATAGCCACCTGGCAGGACCATTTCCTCTCGCCCCCAGAGCCACATAATAGTATCTCGTGCCCCACCAAGAGCACCCCACACCTGGGAGGAACCGCGAAACATCAGCTAGTGCAGCCATTTCGGCTGCATCAGTTGCCCTATTCCCAAGCTTCGGTAATGAATTGTTTTCGGCTCTCCTACGCA
>NW_026711986.1:0-21935 GCF_026419965.1 Kogia breviceps
CACGGAGTCAAGGGAGCCTTGTTAAGCTGATGGGCGGGATGTCAATGGCCAACAGCCAATCTTCACAAGTGTATCCTCTTTCCCAAACCATGGAAAACACAGAACCACAGAGCATAGGGCACTTCCACACATGGGCGTTGACCTTGGGAAAATGAAAAAATCAACCAGACACAGGGACCCCAAAGTTGAGGGCTGCTGTCTTGACAAGAACCTCCACTCCGGTACACGTTTCATATCCCAGGAAAGAGCCAAGTGGACAAGTGGACAAAGACAAGTGGACAAGTGGACAAGTGGTGCTACGTAGGTCCAATGGAGTGTCACTCAGCCATGAAATCCACGTCATGAGGCTGGTAGCAGCATGCTGAAAGGATTTGGTACGATCATCCTCAGTGAAATAAGTCCCACAAAGAAAGAAACTTATGATATCACTTATCGAGGGAATGTAAAAATCGCTCCCCATGCACTGAATCCCCAAACAGAACAGAGTCACGCTTTTAGAAAACACACTTATGCCTGCTTCAGGGGAAAGGTGAGGTGGGGTGACGCATAAAACTCGAGTTTGAAATGAGCACAGATACCCTTCCGAAAACCGAATATGGAATGGACACGACCTACTCCTTGCTCAATCAACTGGACTCACCAGACCCTGTTCATCGCACAAGTATCTATCCGACTAGTAAGCATCTTAAAAGCTAAGTCTTGATATCTCTGTGTAAGTGCATCAAGTGTGTGTCAAGCGGCCTAAAACCAGCAGGGAAAATCAGCTCAGACCCATTCTGAGGATACATTTCCAACATAAAGAAGAAACAAGCAGGGCAAAACAGAGAGAAATTCTTCCAAAATGCGTTCAGGGACTGGCATGCAACCAGGATTGACCACATCTACAGCCCCAGCGGCAGAAGACATAAGGCTGGACACTCTTGGGGCTGAGACGATTGGTGAGGTTGGGAAAGCAAATGCAGACCCTTGAAAGGAATCCTGCGTGCTCCCCATTCCATGGCTCCCAACTCTCCAGGTTCAACGCAATCTTCCGACAGCGAAAGCACTCATTGGAAACCCAGCGGATGCTACACCGTGGGATCGGGAAAACTTTCTGAAACTCACCTCAGTTTTCATCTCCTGGTGCTCGTGTTCTCCATTCAGGCCCCCTTACTAACAATCTCCCCACTTGGAGACTCGGCGCCTTTCCATGCCTCTTTCGTACCGTCTGCAATTTGTCCGCAGGATGAACTGCAAGAGGGGGAACCAATGAGAGACTCGCTGGAGGTGTTTGGTCGGGCACATGTCACTCTCATTTCCCATCACGAAGAAGAATTCACCAGCGGTTCAGCCTGCCACCCCGGATCGACAATAGGGCGTGAAGCCATCCAGCCGTGTTGCGTCCCACTCACAAAAAAGCGACTTGGGAAATGGAGCTCAGGGACACTGCACTTCCCAAACCTGCAGAGTTCTAAACGATAACTATCGCCCCAAAATATATTGAGGTCAGGCTACGAAGAGGCGCTGAACGCAAGGCAGAACTGCAGGAAACGGATGTCAACGGGTACATCGGAATGGCCCCGATAGCACATGAAAAGCGCCAGAACGTGGACAATGATGCGGTTGGCCAAAAAGGGCGTATGCGTTTTTTCCTGAATATATTCAGGAAAAAACGCATACGCCCTTTTTGGCCAACCAAGCAACCTGGGAGAGCAAATCAGCACTACAAAGAAATCTCTCGCCCCCCCCCGGGGCAAAAGGGCCAGGCGAAAAAAGTCTAAAAACCAGAAAGGCAGGACAGCCCACGGAGTCAAGGGAGCCTTGTTAAGCTGATGGGCGGGATGTCAATGGCCAACAGCCAATCTTCACAAGTGTATCCTCTTTCCCAAACCATGGAAAACACAGAACCACAGAGCATAGGGCACTTCCACACATGGGCGTTGACCTTGGGAAAATGAAAAAATCAACCAGACACAGGGACCCCAAAGTTGAGGGCTGCTGTCTTGACAAGAACCTCCACTCCGGTACACGTTTCATATCCCAGGAAAGAGCCAAGTGGACAAGTGGACAAAGACAAGTGGACAAGTGGACAAGTGGTGCTACGTAGGTCCAATGGAGTGTCACTCAGCCATGAAATCCACGTCATGAGGCTGGTAGCAGCATCCTGAGTGGATTTAGGTACGATCATCCTCAGTGAAATAAGTCCCACAAAAAAACAAACTTATGATATCACTTATCGCGGGAATGTAAAAATCGCTCCCCATGCACTGAATCCCCAAACAGAACAGAGTCACGCTTTTAGAAAACACACTTATGCCTGCTTCAGGGGAAAGGTGAGGTGGGGTGACGCATAAAACTCGAGTTTGAAATGAGCACAGATACCCTTCCGAAAACCGAATATGGAATGGACACGACCTACTCCTTGCTCAATCAACTGGACTCACCAGACCCTGTTCATCGCACAAGTATCTATCCGACTAGTAAGCATCTTAAAAGCTAAGTCTTGATATCTCTGTGTAAGTGCATCAAGTGTGTGTAAAGCGGCCTAAAACCAGCAGGGAAAATCAGCTCAGACCCATTCTGAGGATACATTTCCAACATAAAGAAGAAACAAGCAGGGCAAAACAGAGAGAAATTCTTCCAAAATGCGTTCAGGGACTGGCATGCAACCAGGATTGACCACATCTACAGCCCCAGCGGCAGAAGACATAAGGCTGGACACTCTTGGGGCTGAGACGATTGGTGAGGTTGGGAAAGCAAATGCAGACCCTTGAAAGGAATCCTGCGTGCTCCCCATTCCATGGGTCCCAACTCTCCAGGTTCAACGCAATCTTCCGGCAGCGAAAGCACTCATTGGAAACCCAGCGGATGCTACACCGTGGGATCGGGAAAGCTTTCTGAAACTCACCTCAGTTTCCATCTCCTGGTGCTCGTGTTCTCCATTCAGGCCCCCTTACTAACAATCTCCCCACTTGGAGACTCGGCGCCTTTCCATGCCTCTTTCGTACCGTCTGCAATTTGTCCGCAGGATGAACTGCAAGAGGGGGAACCAATGAGAGACTCGCTGGAGGTGTTTGGTCGGGCACATGTCACTCTCATTTCCCATCACGAAGAAGAATTCACCAGCGGTTCAGCCTGCCACCCCGGATCGACAATAGGGCGTGAAGCCATCCAGCCGTGTTGCGTCCCACTCACAAAAAAGCGACTTGGGAAATGGAGCTCAGGGGCACTGCACTTCCCAAACCTGCAGAGTTCTAAACGATAACTATCGCCCCAAAATATATTGAGGTCAGGCTACGAAGAGGCGTTGAACGCAAGGCAGAACTGCAGGAAACGGATGTCAACGGCTACATCGGAATGGCCCCGATAGCACATGAAAAGCGCCAGAACGTGGACAATGATGCGGTTGGCCAAAAAGGGCGTATGCGTTTTTTCCTGAATATATTCAGGAAAAAACGCATACGCCCTTTTTGGCCAACCAAGCAACCTGGGAGAGCAAATCAGCACTACAAAGAAATCTCTCGCCCCCCCCCGGGGCAAAAGGGCCAGGCGAAAAAAGTCTAAAAACCAGAAAGGCAGGACAGCCCACGGAGTCAAGGGAGCGTTGTTAAGCTGATGGGCGGGATGTCAATGGCCAACAGCCAATCTTCACAAGTGTATCCTCTTTCCCAAACCATGTAAAACACAGAACCACAGAGCATAGGGCACTTCCACACATGGGCGTTGACCTTGGGAAAATGAAAAAATCAACCAGACACAGGGACCCCAAAGTTGACGGCTGCTGTCTTGACAAGAACCTCCACTCCGGTACACGTTTCATATCCCAGGAAAGAGCCAAGTGGACAAGTGGACAAAGACAAGTGGACAAGTGGACAAAGACAAGTGGACAAGTGGACAAGTGGTGCTACGTAAGTCCAATGGAGTGTCACTCAGCCATGAAATCCACGTCATGAGGCTGGTAGCAGCATCCTGAGTGGATTTAGGTACGATCATCCTCAGTGAAATAAGTCCCACAAAAAAAGAAACTTATGATATCACTTATCGAGGGAATGTAAAAATCGCTCCCCATGCACTGAATCCCCAAACAGAACAGAGTCACGCTTTTAGAAAACACACTTATGCCTGCTTCAGGGGAAAGGTGAGGTGGGGTGACGCATAAAACTCGAGTTTGAAATGAGCACAGATACCCTTCCGAAAACCGAATATGGAATGGACACGACCTACTCCTTGCTCAATCAACTGGACTCACCAGACCCTGTTCATCGCACAAGTATCTATCCGACTAGTAAGCATCTTAAAAGCTAAGTCTTGATATCTCTGTGTAAGTGCATCAAGTGTGTGTAAAGCGGCCTAAAACCAGCAGGGAAAATCAGCTCAGACCCATTCTGAGGATACATTTCCAACATAAAGAAGAAACAAGCAGGGCAAAACAGAGAGAAATTCTTCCAAAATGCGTTCAGGGACTGGCATGCAACCAGGATTGACCACATCTACAGCCCCAGCGGCAGAAGACATAAGGCTGGACACTCTTGGGGCTGAGACGATTGGTGAGGTTGGGAAAGCAAATGCAGACCCTTGAAAGGAATCCTGCGTGCTCCCCATTCCATGGGTCCCAACTCTCCAGGTTCAACGCAATCTTCCGACAGCGAAAGCACTCATTGGAAACCCAGCGGATGCTACACCGTGGGATCGGGAAAGCTTTCTGAAACTCACCTCAGTTTTCATCTCCTGGTGCTCGTGTTCTCCATTCAGGCCCCCTTACTAACAATCTCCCCACTTGGAGACTCGGCGCCTTTCCATACCTCTTTCGTACCGTCTGCAATTTGTCCGCAGGATGAACTGCAAGAGGGGGAACCAATGAGAGACTCGCTGGAGGTGTTTGGTCGGGCACATGTCACTCTCATTTCCCATCACGAAGAAGAATTCACCAGAGGTTCAGCCTGCCACCCCGGATCGACAATAGGGCGTGAAGCCATCCAGCCGTGTTGCGTCCCACTCACAAAAAAGCGACTTGGGAAATGGAGCTCAGGGGCACTGCACTTCCCAAACCTGCAGAGTTCTAAACGATAACTATCGCCCCAAAATATATTGAGGTCAGGCTACGAAGAGGCGCTGAACGCAAGGCAGAACTGCAGGAAACGGATGTCAACGGGTACATCGGAATGGCCCCGATAGCACATGAAAAGCGCCAGAACGTGGACAATGATGCGGTTGGCCAAAAAGGGCGTATGCGTTTTTTCCTGAATATATTCAGGAAAAAACGCATACGCCCTTTTTGGCCAACCAAGCAACCTGGGAGAGCAAATCAGCACTACAAAGAAATCTCTCGCCCCCCCCCGGGGCAAAAGGGCCAGGCGAAAAAAGTCTAAAAACCAGAAAGGCAGGACAGCCCACGGAGTCAAGGGAGCCTTGTTAAGCTGATGGGCGGGATGTCAATGGCCAACAGCCAATCTTCACAAGTGTATCCTCTTTCCCAAACCATGTAAAACACAGAACCACAGACCATAGGGCACTGCCACACATGGGCGTTGACCTTGGGAAAATGAAAAAATCAACCAGACACAGGAACCCCAAAGTTGAGGGCTGCTGTCTTGACAAGAACCTCCACTCCGGTACACGTTTCATATCCCAGGAAAGAGCCAAGTGGACAAAGACGAGTGGACAAGTGGACAAAGACAAGTGGACAAGTGGACAAGTGGTGCTACGTAGGTCCAATGGAGTGTCACTCAGCCATGAAATCCACGTCATGAGGCTGGTAGCAGCATCCTGAGTGGATTTAGGTACGATCATCCTCAGTGAAATAAGTCCCACAAAAAAAGAAACTTATGATATCACTTATCGAGGGAATGTAAATATCGCTCCCCATGAACTGAATCCCCAAACAGAACAGAGTCACGCTTTTAGAAAACACACTTATGCCTGCTTCAGGGGATAGGTGAGGTGGGGTGACCCATAAAACTCGAGTTTGAAATGAGCACAGATACCCTTCCGAAAACCGAATATGGAATGGACACGACCTACTCCTTGCTCAATCAACTGGACTCACCAGACCCTGTTCATCGCACAAGTATCTATCCGACTAGTAAGCATCTTCAAAGCTAAGTCTTGATATCTCTGTGTAAGTGCATCAAGTGTGTGTAAAGCGGCCTAAAACCAGCAGGGAAAATCAGCTCAGACCCATTCTGAGGATACATTTCCAACATAAAGAAGAAACAAGCAGGGCAAAACAGAGAGAAATTCTTCCAAAATGCGTTCAGGGACTGGCATGCAACCAGGATTGACCACATCTACAGCCCCAGCGGCAGAAGACATAAGGCTGGACACTCTTGGGGCTGAGACGATTGGTGAGGTTGGGAAAGCAAATGCAGACCCTTGAAAGGAATCCTGCGTGCTCCCCATTCCATGGGTCCCAACTCTCCAGGTTCAACGCAATCTTCCGGCAGCGAAAGCACTCATTGGAAACCCAGCGGATGCTACACCGTGGGATCGGGAAAGCTTTCTGAAACTCACCTCAGTTTTCATCTCCTGGTGCTCGTGTTCTCCATTCAGGCCCCCTTACTAACAATCTCCCCACTTGGAGACTCGGCGCCTTTCCATGCCTCTTTCGTACCGTCTGCAATTTGTCCGCAGGATGAACTGCAAGAGGGGGAACCAATGAGAGACTCGCTGGAGGTGTTTGGTCGGGCACATGTCACTCTCATTTCCCATCACGAAGAAGAATTCACCAGCGGTTCAGCCTGCCACCCCGGATCGACAATAGGGCGTGAAGCCATCCAGCCGTGTTGCGTCCCACTCACAAAAAAGCGACTTGGGAAATGGAGCTCAGGGGCACTGCACTTCCCAAACCTGCAGAGTTCTAAACGATAACTATCGCCCCAAAATATATTGAGGTCAGGCTACGAAGAGGCGCTGAACGCAAGGCAGAACTGCAGGAAACGGATGTCAACGGGTACATCGGAATGGCCCCGATAGCACATGAAAAGCGCCAGAACGTGGACAATGATGCGGTTGGCCAAAAAGGGCGTATGCGTTTTTTCCTGAATATATTCAGGAAAAAACGCATACGCCCTTTTTGGCCAACCAAGCAACCTGGGAGAGCAAATCAGCACTACAAAGAAATCTCTCGCCCCCCCCCCCCGGGGCAAAAGGGCCAGGCGAAAAAAGTCTAAAAACCAGAAAGGCAAGACAGCCCACGGAGTCAAGGGAGCCTTGTTAAGCTGATGGGCGGGATGTCAATGGCCAACAGCCAATCTTCACAAGTGTATCCTCTTTCCCAAACCATGTAAAACACAGAACCACAGAGCATAGGGCACTTCCACACATGGGTGTTGACCTTGGGAAAATGAAAAAATCAACCAGACACAGGGACCCCAAAGTTGAGGGCTGCTGTCTTGACAAGAACCTCCACTCCGGTACACGTTTCATATCCCAGGAAAGAGCCAAGTGGACAAGTGGACAAAGACAAGTGGACAAGTGGACAAGTGGTGCTACGTAGGTCCAATGGAGTGTCACTCAGCCATGAAATCCACGTCATGAGGCTGGTAGCAGCATCCTGAGTGGATTTAGGTACGATCATCCTCAGTGAAATAAGTCCCACAAAAAAAGAAACTTATGATATCACTTATCGAGGGAATGTAAAAATCGCTCCCCATGCACTGAATCCCCAAACAGAACAGAGTCACGCTTTTAGAAAACACACTTATGCCTGCTTCAGGGGAAAGGTGAGGTGGGGTGACGCATAAAACTCGAGTTTGAAATGAGCACAGATACCCTTCCGAAAACCGAATATGGAATGGACACGACCTACTCCTTGCTCAATCAACTGGACTCACCAGACCCTGTTCATCGCACAAGTATCTATCCGACTAGTAAGCATCTTCAAAGCTAAGTCTTGATATCTCTGTGTAAGTGCATCAAGTGTGTGTAAAGCGGCCTAAAACCAGCAGGGAAAATCAGCTCAGACCCATTCTGAGGATACATTTCCAACATAAAGAAGAAACAAGCAGGGCAAAACAGAGAGAAATTCTTCCAAAATGCGTTCAGGGACTGGCATGCAACCAGGATTGACCACATCTACAGCCCCAGCGGCAGAAGACATAAGGCTGGACACTCTTGGGGCTGAGACGATTGGTGAGGTTGGGAAAGCAAATGCAGACCCTTGAAAGGAATCCTGCGTGCTCCCCATTCCATGGGTCCCAACTCTCCAGGTTCAACGCAATCTTCCGGCAGCGAAAGCACTCATTGGAAACCCAGCGGATGCTACACCGTGGGATCGGGAAAGCTTTCTGAAACTCACCTCAGTTTTCATCTCCTGGTGCTCGTGTTCTCCATTCAGGCCCCCTTACTAACAATCTCCCCACTTGGAGACTCGGCGCCTTTCCATGCCTCTTTCGTACCGTCTGCAATTTGTCCGCAGGATGAACTGCAAGAGGGGGAACCAATGAGAGACTCGCTGGAGGTGTTTGGTCGGGCACATGTCACTCTCATTTCCCATCACGAAGAAGAATTCACCAGCGGTTCAGCCTGCCACCCCGGATCGACAATAGGGCGTGAAGCCATCCAGCCGTGTTGCGTCCCACTCACAAAACAGCGACTTGGGAAATGGAGCTCAGGGGCACTGCACTTCCCAAACCTGCAGAGTTCTAAACGATAACTATCGCCCCAAAATATATTGAGGTCAGGCTACGAAGAGGCGCTGAACGCAAGGCAGAACTGCAGGAAACGGATGTCAACGGGTACATCGGAATGGCCCCGATAGCACATGAAAAGCGCCAGAACGTGGACAATGATGCGGTTGGCCAAAAAGGGCGTATGCGTTTTTTCCTGAATACCAAGCAACCTGGGAGAGCAAATCAGCACTACAAAGAAATCTCTCGCCCCCCCCCCGGGGCAAAAGGGCCAGGCGAAAAAAGTCTAAAAACCAGAAAGGCAAGACAGCCCACGGAGTCAAGGGAGCCTTGTTAAGCTGATGGGCGGGATGTCAATGGCCAACAGCCAATCTTCACAAGTGTATCCTCTTTCCCAAACCATGGAAAACACAGAACCACAGAGCATAGGGCACTTCCACACATGGGCGTTGACCTTGGGAAAATGAAAAAATCAACCAGACACAGGGACCCCAAAGTTGAGGGCTGCTGTCTTGACAAGAACCTCCACTCCGGTACACGTTTCATATCCCAGGAAAGAGCCAAGTGGACAAAGACGAGTGGACAAGTGGACAAAGACAAGTGGACAAGTGGACAAGTGGTGCGACGTAGGTCCAATGGAGTGTCACTCAGCCATGAAATCCACGTCATGAGGCTGGTAGCAGCATCCTGAGTGGATTTAGGTACGATCATCCTCAGTGAAATAAGTCCCACAAAAAAAGAAACTTATGATATCACTTATCGAGGGAATGTAAAAATCGCTCCCCATGCACTGAATCCCCAAACAGAACAGAGTCACGCTTTTAGAAAACACACTTATGCCTGCTTCAGGGGAAAGGTGAGGTGGGGTGACGCATAAAACTCGAGTTTGAAATGAGCACAGATACCCTTCCGAAAACCGAATATGGAATGGACACGACCTACTCCTTGCTCAATCAACTGGACTCACCAGACCCTGTTCATCGCACAAGTATCTATCCGACTAGTAAGCATCTTAAAAGCTAAGTCTTGATATCTCTGTGTAAGTGCATCAAGTGTGTGTCAAGCGGCCTAAAACCAGCAGGGAAAATCAGCTCAGACCCATTCTGAGGATACATTTCCAACATAAAGAAGAAACAAGCAGGGCAAAACAGAGAGAAATTCTTCCAAAATGCGTTCAGGGACTGGCATGCAACCAGGATTGACCACATCTACAGCCCCAGCGGCAGAAGACATAAGGCTGGACACTCTTGGGGCTGAGACGATTGGTGAGGTTGGGAAAGCAAATGCAGACCCTTGAAAGGAATCCTGCGTGCTCCCCATTCCATGGGTCCCAACTCTCCAGGTTCAACGCAATCTTCCGACAGCGAAAGCACTCATTGGAAACCCAGCGGATGCTACACCGTGGGATCGGGAAAGCTTTCTGAAACTCACCTCAGTTTTCATCTCCTGGTGCTCGTGTTCTCCATTCAGGCCCCCTTACTAACAATCTCCCCACTTGGAGACTCGGCGCCTTTCCATGCCTCTTTCGTACCGTCTGCAATTTGTCCGCAGGATGAACTGCAAGAGGGGGAACCAATGAGAGACTCGCTGGAGGTGTTTGGTCGGGCACATGTCACTCTCATTTCCCATCACGAAGAAGAATTCACCAGCGGTTCAGCCTGCCACCCCGGATCGACAATAGGGCGTGAAGCCATCCAGCCGTGTTGCGTCCCACTCACAAAAAAGCGACTTGGGAAATGGAGCTCAGGGGCACTGCACTTCCCAAACCTGCAGAGTTCTAAACGATAACTATCGCCCCAAAATATATTGAGGTCAGGCTACGAAGAGGCGCTGAACGCAAGGCAGAACTGCAGGAAACGGATGTCAACGGGTACATCGGAATGGCCCCGATAGCACATGAAAAGCGCCAGAACGTGGACAATGATGCGGTTGGCCAAAAAGGGCGTATGCGTTTTTTCCTGAATATATTCAGGAAAAAACGCATACGCCCTTTTTGGCCAACCAAGCAACCTGGGAGAGCAAATCAGCACTACAAAGAAATCTCTCGCCCCCCCCCCGGGGCAAAAGGGCCAGGCGAAAAAAGTCTAAAAACCAGAAAGGCAGGACAGCCCACGGAGTCAAGGGAGCCTTGTTAAGCTGATGGGCGGGATGTCAATGGCCAACAGCCAATCTTCACAAGTGTATCCTCTTTCCCAAACCATGGAAAACACAGAACCACAGAGCATAGGGCACTTCCACACATGGGCGTTGACCTTGGGAAAATGAAAAAATCAACCAGACACAGGGACCCCAAAGTTGAGGGCTGCTGTCTTGACAAGAACCTCCACTCCGGTACACGTTTCATATCCCAGGAAAGAGCCAAGTGGACAAGTGGACAAAGACAAGTGGACAAGTGGACAAGTGGTGCTACGTAGGTCCAATGGAGTGTCACTCAGCCATGAAATCCACGTCATGAGGCTGGTAGCAGCATGCTGAAAGGATTTGGTACGATCATCCTCAGTGAAATAAGTCCCACAAAGAAAGAAACTTATGATATCACTTATCGAGGGAATGTAAAAATCGCTCCCCATGCACTGAATCCCCAAACAGAACAGAGTCACGCTTTTAGAAAACACACTTATGCCTGCTTCAGGGGAAAGGTGAGGTGGGGTGACGCATAAAACTCGAGTTTGAAATGAGCACAGATACCCTTCCGAAAACCGAATATGGAATGGACACGACCTACTCCTTGCTCAATCAACTGGACTCACCAGACCCTGTTCATCGCACAAGTATCTATCCGACTAGTAAGCATCTTAAAAGCTAAGTCTTGATATCTCTGTGTAAGTGCATCAAGTGTGTGTCAAGCGGCCTAAAACCAGCAGGGAAAATCAGCTCAGACCCATTCTGAGGATACATTTCCAACATAAAGAAGAAACAAGCAGGGCAAAACAGAGAGAAATTCTTCCAAAATGCGTTCAGGGACTGGCATGCAACCAGGATTGACCACATCTACAGCCCCAGCGGCAGAAGACATAAGGCTGGACACTCTTGGGGCTGAGACGATTGGTGAGGTTGGGAAAGCAAATGCAGACCCTTGAAAGGAATCCTGCGTGCTCCCCATTCCATGGCTCCCAACTCTCCAGGTTCAACGCAATCTTCCGACAGCGAAAGCACTCATTGGAAACCCAGCGGATGCTACACCGTGGGATCGGGAAAACTTTCTGAAACTCACCTCAGTTTTCATCTCCTGGTGCTCGTGTTCTCCATTCAGGCCCCCTTACTAACAATCTCCCCACTTGGAGACTCGGCGCCTTTCCATGCCTCTTTCGTACCGTCTGCAATTTGTCCGCAGGATGAACTGCAAGAGGGGGAACCAATGAGAGACTCGCTGGAGGTGTTTGGTCGGGCACATGTCACTCTCATTTCCCATCACGAAGAAGAATTCACCAGCGGTTCAGCCTGCCACCCCGGATCGACAATAGGGCGTGAAGCCATCCAGCCGTGTTGCGTCCCACTCACAAAAAAGCGACTTGGGAAATGGAGCTCAGGGACACTGCACTTCCCAAACCTGCAGAGTTCTAAACGATAACTATCGCCCCAAAATATATTGAGGTCAGGCTACGAAGAGGCGCTGAACGCAAGGCAGAACTGCAGGAAACGGATGTCAACGGGTACATCGGAATGGCCCCGATAGCACATGAAAAGCGCCAGAACGTGGACAATGATGCGGTTGGCCAAAAAGGGCGTATGCGTTTTTTCCTGAATATATTCAGGAAAAAACGCATACGCCCTTTTTGGCCAACCAAGCAACCTGGGAGAGCAAATCAGCACTACAAAGAAATCTCTCGCCCCCCCCCGGGGCAAAAGGGCCAGGCGAAAAAAGTCTAAAAACCAGAAAGGCAGGACAGCCCACGGAGTCAAGGGAGCCTTGTTAAGCTGATGGGCGGGATGTCAATGGCCAACAGCCAATCTTCACAAGTGTATCCTCTTTCCCAAACCATGGAAAACACAGAACCACAGAGCATAGGGCACTTCCACACATGGGCGTTGACCTTGGGAAAATGAAAAAATCAACCAGACACAGGGACCCCAAAGTTGAGGGCTGCTGTCTTGACAAGAACCTCCACTCCGGTACACGTTTCATATCCCAGGAAAGAGCCAAGTGGACAAGTGGACAAAGACAAGTGGACAAGTGGACAAGTGGTGCTACGTAGGTCCAATGGAGTGTCACTCAGCCATGAAATCCACGTCATGAGGCTGGTAGCAGCATCCTGAGTGGATTTAGGTACGATCATCCTCAGTGAAATAAGTCCCACAAAAAAACAAACTTATGATATCACTTATCGCGGGAATGTAAAAATCGCTCCCCATGCACTGAATCCCCAAACAGAACAGAGTCACGCTTTTAGAAAACACACTTATGCCTGCTTCAGGGGAAAGGTGAGGTGGGGTGACGCATAAAACTCGAGTTTGAAATGAGCACAGATACCCTTCCGAAAACCGAATATGGAATGGACACGACCTACTCCTTGCTCAATCAACTGGACTCACCAGACCCTGTTCATCGCACAAGTATCTATCCGACTAGTAAGCATCTTAAAAGCTAAGTCTTGATATCTCTGTGTAAGTGCATCAAGTGTGTGTAAAGCGGCCTAAAACCAGCAGGGAAAATCAGCTCAGACCCATTCTGAGGATACATTTCCAACATAAAGAAGAAACAAGCAGGGCAAAACAGAGAGAAATTCTTCCAAAATGCGTTCAGGGACTGGCATGCAACCAGGATTGACCACATCTACAGCCCCAGCGGCAGAAGACATAAGGCTGGACACTCTTGGGGCTGAGACGATTGGTGAGGTTGGGAAAGCAAATGCAGACCCTTGAAAGGAATCCTGCGTGCTCCCCATTCCATGGGTCCCAACTCTCCAGGTTCAACGCAATCTTCCGGCAGCGAAAGCACTCATTGGAAACCCAGCGGATGCTACACCGTGGGATCGGGAAAGCTTTCTGAAACTCACCTCAGTTTCCATCTCCTGGTGCTCGTGTTCTCCATTCAGGCCCCCTTACTAACAATCTCCCCACTTGGAGACTCGGCGCCTTTCCATGCCTCTTTCGTACCGTCTGCAATTTGTCCGCAGGATGAACTGCAAGAGGGGGAACCAATGAGAGACTCGCTGGAGGTGTTTGGTCGGGCACATGTCACTCTCATTTCCCATCACGAAGAAGAATTCACCAGCGGTTCAGCCTGCCACCCCGGATCGACAATAGGGCGTGAAGCCATCCAGCCGTGTTGCGTCCCACTCACAAAAAAGCGACTTGGGAAATGGAGCTCAGGGGCACTGCACTTCCCAAACCTGCAGAGTTCTAAACGATAACTATCGCCCCAAAATATATTGAGGTCAGGCTACGAAGAGGCGTTGAACGCAAGGCAGAACTGCAGGAAACGGATGTCAACGGCTACATCGGAATGGCCCCGATAGCACATGAAAAGCGCCAGAACGTGGACAATGATGCGGTTGGCCAAAAAGGGCGTATGCGTTTTTTCCTGAATATATTCAGGAAAAAACGCATACGCCCTTTTTGGCCAACCAAGCAACCTGGGAGAGCAAATCAGCACTACAAAGAAATCTCTCGCCCCCCCCCGGGGCAAAAGGGCCAGGCGAAAAAAGTCTAAAAACCAGAAAGGCAGGACAGCCCACGGAGTCAAGGGAGCCTTGTTAAGCTGATGGGCGGGATGTCAATGGCCAACAGCCAATCTTCACAAGTGTATCCTCTTTCCCAAACCATGGAAAACACAGAACCACAGAGCATAGGGCACTTCCACACATCGGCGTTGACCTTGGGAAAATGAAAAAATCAACCAGACACAGGGACCCCAAAGTTGAGGGCTGCTGTCTTGACAAGAACCTCCACTCCGGTACACGTTTCATATCCCAGGAAAGAGCCAAGTGGACAAGTGGACAAAGACAAGTGGACAAGTGGACAAGTGGTGCTACGTAGGTCCAATGGAGTGTCACTCAGCCATGAAATCCACGTCATGAGGCTGGTAGCAGCATCCTGAGTGGATTTAGGTACGATCATCCTCAGTGAAATAAGTCCCACAAAAAAAGAAACTTATGATATCACTTATCGAGGGAATGTAAAAATCGCTCCCCATGCACTGAATCCCCAAACAGAACAGAGTCACGCTTTTAGAAAACACACTTATGCCTGCTTCAGGGGAAAGGTGAGGTGGGGTGACGCATAAAACTCGAGTTTGAAATGAGCACAGATACCCTTCCGAAAACCGAATATGGAATGGACACGACCTACTCCTTGCTCAATCAACTGGACTCACCAGACCCTGTTCATCGCACAAGTATCTATCCGACTAGTAAGCATCTTAAAAGCTAAGTCTTGATATCTCTGTGTAAGTGCATCAAGTGTGTGTAAAGCGGCCTAAAACCAGCAGGGAAAAATCAGCTCAGACCCATTCTGAGGATACATTCCAACATAAAGAAGAAACAAGCAGGGCAAAACAGAGAGAAATTCTTCCAAAATGCGATCAGGGAACTGGCATGCAACCAGGATTGACCACATCTACAGCCCCAGCGGCAGAAGACATAAGGCTGGACACTCTTGGGCTGAGACGATTGGTGAGGTTGGGAAAGCAAATGCAGACCCTTGAAAGGAATCCTGCGTGCTCCCCATTCCATGGGTCCCAACTCTCCAGGTTCAACGCAATCTTCCGACAGCGAAAGCACTCATTGGAAACCCAGCGGATGCTACACGTGGGATCGGGAAAGCTTTCTGAAACTCACCTCAGTTTTCATCTCCTGGTGCTCGTGTTCTCCATTCAGGCCCCCTTACTAACAATCTCCCCACTTGGAGACTCGGCGCCTTTCCATGCCTCTTTCGTACCGTCTGCAATTTGTCCGCAGGATGAACTGCAAGAGGGGGAACCAATGAGAGACTCGCTGGAGGTGTTTGGTCGGGCACATGTCACTCTCATTTCCCATCACGAAGAAGAATTCACCCAGCGGTTCAGCTGCCACCCCGGATCGACAATAGGGCGTGAAGCCATCCAGCCGTGTTGCGTCCCAATCACAAAAAAGCGACTTGGGAAATGGAGCTCAGGGACACTGCACTTCCCAAACCTGCAGAGTTCTAACGATAACTATCGCCCCAAATATATTGAGGTCAGGCTACGAAGAGGCGCTGAACGCAAGGCAGAACTGCAGGAAACGGATGTCAACGGGTACATCGGAATGGCCCCGATAGCACATGAAAAGCGCCAGAACGTGGACAATGATGCGGTTGGCCAAAAAGGGCGTATGCGTTTTTTCCTGAATACCAAGCAACCTGGAGAGCAAATCAGCACTACAAAGAAATCTCTCGCCCCCCCCCGGGGCAAAAGGGCCAGGCGAAAAAAGTCTAAAAACCAGAAAGGCAAGACAGCCCACGGAGTCAAGGGAGCCTTGTTAAGCTGATGGGCGGGATGTCAATGGCCAACAGCCAATCTTCACAAGTGTATCCTCTTTCCCAAACCATGGAAAACACAGAACCACAGAGCATAGGGCACTTCCACACATGGGCGTTGACCTTGGGAAAATGAAAAAATCAACCAGACACAGGGACCCCAAAGTTGAGGGCTGCTGTCTTGACAAGACCTCCACTCCGGTACACGTTTCATATCCCAGGAAAGAGCCAAGTGGACAAAGACGAGTGGACAAGTGGACAAAGACAAGTGGACAAGTGGACAAGTGGTGCGACGTAGGTCCAATGGAGTGTCACTCAGCCATGAAATCCACGTCATGAGGCTGGTAGCAGCATCCTGAGTGGATTTAGGTACGATCATCCTCAGTGAAATAAGTCCCACAAAAAAAGAAACTTATGATATCACTTATCGAGGGAATGTAAAAATCGCTCCCCATGCACTGAATCCCCAAACAGAACAGAGTCACGCTTTTAGAAAACACACTTATGCCTGCTTCAGGGGAAAGGTGAGGTGGGGTGACGCATAAACTCGAGTTTGAAATGAGCACAGATACCCTTCCGAAACCGAATATGGAATGGACACGACCTACTCCTTGCTCAATCAACTGGACTCACCAGACCCTGTTCATCGCACAAGTATCTATCCGACTAGTAAGCATCTTAAAAGCTAAGTCTTGATATCTCTGTGTAAGTGCATCAAGTGTGTGTAAAGCGGCCTAAAACCAGCAGGGAAAATCAGCTCAGACCCATTCTGAGATACATTTCCAACATAAAGAAGAAACAAGCAGGGCAAAACAGAGAGAAATTCTTCCAAAATGCGTTCAGGGACTGGCATGCAACCAGGATTGACCTCATCTACAGCCCCAGCGGCAGAAGACATAAGCTGGACACTCTTGGGGCTGAGACGATTGGTGAGGTTGGAAAGCAAATGCAGACCCTTGAAAGGAAATCCTGCGTGCTCCCCATTCCATGGGTCCCAACTCTCCAGGTTCAACGCAATCTTCCGACAGCGAAAGCACTCATTGAACCCAGCGGATGCTACACCGTGGGATCGGGAAAGCTTTCTGAAACTCACCTCAGTTTTCATCTCCTGGTGCTCGTGTTTCTCCATTCAGGCCCCTTACTAACAATCTCCCCACTTGGAGACTCGGCGCCTTTCCATGCCTCTTTCGTACCGTCTGCAATTTGTCCGCAGGATGAACTGCAAGAGGGGGAACCAATGAGAGACTCGCTGGAGGTGTTTGGTCGGGCACATGTCACTCTCATTTCCCATCACGAAGAAGAATTCACCAGCGTTCAGCCTGCCACCCCCGGATCGACAATAGGGCGTGAAGCCATCCAGCCGTGTTGCGTCCCACTCACAAAAAAGCGACTTGGGAAATGGAGCTCAGGGGCACTGCACTTCCCAAACCTGCAGAGTTCTAAACGATAACTATCGCCCCAAAATATATTGAGGTCAGGGCCTACGAAGAGGCGCTGAACGCAAGGCAGAACTGCAGGAAACGGATGTCAACGGGTACAATCGGAATGAGCCCGATAGCACATGAAAAGCGCCAGAACGTGGACAATGATGCGGTTGGCCAAAAAGGGCGTATGCGTTTTTTCCTGAATATATTCAGGAAAAACGCATACGCCCTTTTTGGCCAACCAAGCAACCTGGGAGAGCAAATCAGCACTACAAAGAAATCTCTCGCCCCCCCCCCGGGGCAAAAGGGCCAGGCGAAAAAAGTCTAAAAACCAGAAAGGCAGGACAGCCCACGGAGTCAAGGGAGCCTTGTTAAGCTGATGGGCGGGATGTCAATGGCCAACAGCCAATCTTCACAAGTGTATCCTCTTTCCCAAACCATGGAAAACACAGAACCACAGAGCATAGGGCACTTCCACACATGGGCGTTGACCTTGGGAAAATGAAAAAATCAACCAGACACAGGGACCCCAAAGTTGAGGGCTGCTGTCTTGACAAGAACCTCCACTCCGGTACACGTTTCATATCCCAGGAAAGAGCCAAGTGGACAAGTGGACAAAGACAAGTGGACAAGTGGACAAGTGGTGCTACGTAGGTCCAATGGAGTGTCACTCAGCCATGAAATCCACGTCATGAGGCTGGTAGCAGCATGCTGAAAGGATTTGGTACGATCATCCTCAGTGAAATAAGTCCCACAAAGAAAGAAACTTATGATATCACTTATCGAGGGAATGTAAAAATCGCTCCCCATGCACTGAATCCCCAAACAGAACAGAGTCACGCTTTTAGAAAACACACTTATGCCTGCTTCAGGGGAAAGGTGAGGTGGGGTGACGCATAAAACTCGAGTTTGAAATGAGCACAGATACCCTTCCGAAAACCGAATATGGAATGGACACGACCTACTCCTTGCTCAATCAACTGGACTCACCAGACCCTGTTCATCGCACAAGTATCTATCCGACTAGTAAGCATCTTAAAAGCTAAGTCTTGATATCTCTGTGTAAGTGCATCAAGTGTGTGTCAAGCGGCCTAAAACCAGCAGGGAAAATCAGCTCAGACCCATTCTGAGGATACATTTCCAACATAAAGAAGAAACAAGCAGGGCAAAACAGAGAGAAATTCTTCCAAAATGCGTTCAGGGACTGGCATGCAACCAGGATTGACCACATCTACAGCCCCAGCGGCAGAAGACATAAGGCTGGACACTCTTGGGGCTGAGACGATTGGTGAGGTTGGGAAAGCAAATGCAGACCCTTGAAAGGAATCCTGCGTGCTCCCCATTCCATGGCTCCCAACTCTCCAGGTTCAACGCAATCTTCCGACAGCGAAAGCACTCATTGGAAACCCAGCGGATGCTACACCGTGGGATCGGGAAAACTTTCTGAAACTCACCTCAGTTTTCATCTCCTGGTGCTCGTGTTCTCCATTCAGGCCCCCTTACTAACAATCTCCCCACTTGGAGACTCGGCGCCTTTCCATGCCTCTTTCGTACCGTCTGCAATTTGTCCGCAGGATGAACTGCAAGAGGGGGAACCAATGAGAGACTCGCTGGAGGTGTTTGGTCGGGCACATGTCACTCTCATTTCCCATCACGAAGAAGAATTCACCAGCGGTTCAGCCTGCCACCCCGGATCGACAATAGGGCGTGAAGCCATCCAGCCGTGTTGCGTCCCACTCACAAAAAAGCGACTTGGGAAATGGAGCTCAGGGACACTGCACTTCCCAAACCTGCAGAGTTCTAAACGATAACTATCGCCCCAAAATATATTGAGGTCAGGCTACGAAGAGGCGCTGAACGCAAGGCAGAACTGCAGGAAACGGATGTCAACGGGTACATCGGAATGGCCCCGATAGCACATGAAAAGCGCCAGAACGTGGACAATGATGCGGTTGGCCAAAAAGGGCGTATGCGTTTTTTCCTGAATATATTCAGGAAAAAACGCATACGCCCTTTTTGGCCAACCAAGCAACCTGGGAGAGCAAATCAGCACTACAAAGAAATCTCTCGCCCCCCCCCGGGGCAAAAGGGCCAGGCGAAAAAAGTCTAAAAACCAGAAAGGCAGGACAGCCCACGGAGTCAAGGGAGCCTTGTTAAGCTGATGGGCGGGATGTCAATGGCCAACAGCCAATCTTCACAAGTGTATCCTCTTTCCCAAACCATGGAAAACACAGAACCACAGAGCATAGGGCACTTCCACACATGGGCGTTGACCTTGGGAAAATGAAAAAATCAACCAGACACAGGGACCCCAAAGTTGAGGGCTGCTGTCTTGACAAGAACCTCCACTCCGGTACACGTTTCATATCCCAGGAAAGAGCCAAGTGGACAAGTGGACAAAGACAAGTGGACAAGTGGACAAGTGGTGCTACGTAGGTCCAATGGAGTGTCACTCAGCCATGAAATCCACGTCATGAGGCTGGTAGCAGCATCCTGAGTGGATTTAGGTACGATCATCCTCAGTGAAATAAGTCCCACAAAAAAACAAACTTATGATATCACTTATCGCGGGAATGTAAAAATCGCTCCCCATGCACTGAATCCCCAAACAGAACAGAGTCACGCTTTTAGAAAACACACTTATGCCTGCTTCAGGGGAAAGGTGAGGTGGGGTGACGCATAAAACTCGAGTTTGAAATGAGCACAGATACCCTTCCGAAAACCGAATATGGAATGGACACGACCTACTCCTTGCTCAATCAACTGGACTCACCAGACCCTGTTCATCGCACAAGTATCTATCCGACTAGTAAGCATCTTAAAAGCTAAGTCTTGATATCTCTGTGTAAGTGCATCAAGTGTGTGTAAAGCGGCCTAAAACCAGCAGGGAAAATCAGCTCAGACCCATTCTGAGGATACATTTCCAACATAAAGAAGAAACAAGCAGGGCAAAACAGAGAGAAATTCTTCCAAAATGCGTTCAGGGACTGGCATGCAACCAGGATTGACCACATCTACAGCCCCAGCGGCAGAAGACATAAGGCTGGACACTCTTGGGGCTGAGACGATTGGTGAGGTTGGGAAAGCAAATGCAGACCCTTGAAAGGAATCCTGCGTGCTCCCCATTCCATGGGTCCCAACTCTCCAGGTTCAACGCAATCTTCCGGCAGCGAAAGCACTCATTGGAAACCCAGCGGATGCTACACCGTGGGATCGGGAAAGCTTTCTGAAACTCACCTCAGTTTCCATCTCCTGGTGCTCGTGTTCTCCATTCAGGCCCCCTTACTAACAATCTCCCCACTTGGAGACTCGGCGCCTTTCCATGCCTCTTTCGTACCGTCTGCAATTTGTCCGCAGGATGAACTGCAAGAGGGGGAACCAATGAGAGACTCGCTGGAGGTGTTTGGTCGGGCACATGTCACTCTCATTTCCCATCACGAAGAAGAATTCACCAGCGGTTCAGCCTGCCACCCCGGATCGACAATAGGGCGTGAAGCCATCCAGCCGTGTTGCGTCCCACTCACAAAAAAGCGACTTGGGAAATGGAGCTCAGGGGCACTGCACTTCCCAAACCTGCAGAGTTCTAAACGATAACTATCGCCCCAAAATATATTGAGGTCAGGCTACGAAGAGGCGTTGAACGCAAGGCAGAACTGCAGGAAACGGATGTCAACGGCTACATCGGAATGGCCCCGATAGCACATGAAAAGCGCCAGAACGTGGACAATGATGCGGTTGGCCAAAAAGGGCGTATGCGTTTTTTCCTGAATATATTCAGGAAAAAACGCATACGCCCTTTTTGGCCAACCAAGCAACCTGGGAGAGCAAATCAGCACTACAAAGAAATCTCTCGCCCCCCCCCGGGGCAAAAGGGCCAGGCGAAAAAAGTCTAAAAACCAGAAAGGCAGGACAGCCCACGGAGTCAAGGGAGCCTTGTTAAGCTGATGGGCGGGATGTCAATGGCCAACAGCCAATCTTCACAAGTGTATCCTCTTTCCCAAACCATGTAAAACACAGAACCACAGAGCATAGGGCACTTCCACACATCGGCGTTGACCTTGGGAAAATGAAAAAATCAACCAGACACAGGGACCCCAAAGTTGAGGGCTGCTGTCTTGACAAGAACCTCCACTCCGGTACACGTTTCATATCCCAGGAAAGAGCCAAGTGGACAAGTGGACAAAGACAAGTGGACAAGTGGACAAGTGGTGCTACGTAGGTCCAATGGAGTGTCACTCAGCCATGAAATCCACGTCATGAGGCTGGTAGCAGCATCCTGAGTGGATTTAGGTACGATCATCCTCAGTGAAATAAGTCCCACAAAAAAAGAAACTTATGATATCACTTATCGAGGGAATGTAAAAATCGCTCCCCATGCACTGAATCCCCAAACAGAACAGAGTCACGCTTTTAGAAAACACACTTATGCCTGCTTCAGGGGAAAGGTGAGGTGGGGTGACGCATAAAA
>NW_026711987.1:0-21857 GCF_026419965.1 Kogia breviceps
CGTGGACAATGATGCGGTTGGCCAAAAAGGGCGTATGCGTTTTTTCCTGAATATATTCAGGAAAAAACGCATACGCCCTTTTTGGCCAACCAAGCAACCTGGGAGAGCAAATCAGCACTACAAAGAAATCTCTCGCCGCCCCCCGCGGGGCAAAAGGGCCAGGCGAAAAAAGTCTAAAAACCAGAAAGGCAGGACAGGCCACGGAGTCAAGGGAGCCTTGTTAAGCTGATGGGCGGGATGTCAATGGCCAACAGCCAATCTTCACAAGTGTATCCTCTTTCCCAAACCATGGAAAACACAGAACCACAGAGCATAGGGCACTTCCACACATGGGCGTTGACCTTGGGAAAATGAAAAAATCAACCAGACACAGGGACCCCAAAGTTGAGGGCTGCTGTCTTGACAAGAACCTCCACTCCGGTACACGTTTCATATCCCAGGAAAGAGCCAAGTGGACAAAGACGAGTGGACAAGTGGACAAAGACAAGTGGACAAGTGGACAAGTGGTGCTACGTAGGTCCAATGGAGTGTCACTCAGCCATGAAATCCACGTCATGAGGCTGGTAGCAGCATCCTGAGTGGATTTAGGTACGATCATCCTCAGTGAAATAAGTCCCACAAAAAAAGAAACTTATGATATCACTTATCGAGGGAATGTAAAAATCGCTCCCCATGCACTGAATCCCCAAACAGAACAGAGTCACGCTTTTAGAAAACACACTTATGCCTGCTTCAGGGGAAAGGTGAGGTGGGGTGACGCATAAAACTCGAGTTTGAAATGAGCACAGATACCCTTCCGAAAACCGAATATGGAATGGACACGACCTACTCCTTGCTCAATCAACTGGACTCACCAGACCCTGTTCATCGCACAAGTATCTATCCGACTAGTAAGCATCTTCAAAGCTAAGTCTTGATATCTCTGTGTAAGTGCATCAAGTGTGTGTAAAGCGGCCTAAAACCAGCAGGGAAAATCAGCTCAGACCCATTCTGAGGATACATTTCCAACATAAAGAAGAAACAAGCAGGGCAAAACAGAGAGAAATTCTTCCAAAATGCGTTCAGGGACTGGCATGCAACCAGGATTGACCACATCTACAGCCCCAGCGGCAGAAGACATAAGGCTGGACACTCTTGGGGCTGAGACGATTGGTGAGGTTGGGAAAGCAAATGCAGACCCTTGAAAGGAATCCTGCGTGCTCCCCATTCCATGGGTCCCAACTCTCCAGGTTCAACGCAATCTTCCGACAGCGAAAGCACTCATTGGAAACCCAGCGGATGCTACACCGTGGGATCGGGAAAGCTTTCTGAAACTCACCTCAGTTTTCATCTCCTGGTGCTCGTGTTCTCCATTCAGGCCCCCTTACTAACAATCTCCCCACTTGGAGACTCGGCGCCTTTCCATGCCTCTTTCGTACCGTCTGCAATTTGTCCGCAGGATGAACTGCAAGAGGGGGAACCAATGAGAGACTCGCTGGAGGTGTTTGGTCGGGCACATGTCACTCTCATTTCCCATCACGAAGAAGAATTCACCAGCGGTTCAGCCTGCCACCCCGGATCGACAATAGGGCGTGAAGCCATCCAGCCGTGTTGCGTCCCACTCACAAAAAAGCGACTTGGGAAATGGAGCTCAGGGGCACTGCACGTCCCAAACCTGCAGAGTTCTAAACGATAACTATCGCCCCAAAATATATTGAGGTCAGGCTACGAAGAGGCGTTGAACGCAAGGCAGAATTGCAGGAAACGGATGTCAACGGCTACATCGGAATGGCCCCGATAGCACATGAAAAGCGCCAGAACGTGGACAATGATGCGGTTGGCCAAAAAGGGCGTATGCGTTTTTTCCTGAATATATTCAGGAAAAAACGCATACGCCCTTTTTGGCCAACCAAGCAACCTGGGAGAGCAAATCAGCACTACAAAGAAATCTCTCGCCGCCCCCCCCGGGGCAAAAGGGCCAGGCGAAAAAAGTCTAAAAACCAGAAAGGCAGGACAGGCCACGGAGTCAAGGGAGCCTTGTTAAGCTGATGGGCGGGATGTCAATGGCCAACAGCCAATCTTCACAAGTGTATCCTCTTTCCCAAACCATGTAAAACACAGAACCACAGAGCATAGGGCACTTCCACACATGGGCGTTGACCTTGGGAAAATGAAAAAATCAACCAGACACAGGGACCCCAAAGTTGAGGGCTGCTGTCTTGACAAGAACCTCCACTCCGGTACACGTTTCATATCCCAGGAAAGAGCCAAGTGGACAAAGACGAGTGGACAAAGACAAGTGGACAAGTGGACAAGTGGTGCTACGTAGGTCCAATGGAGTGTCACTCAGCCATGAAATCCACGTCATGAGGCTGGTAGCAGCATCCTGAGTGGATTTAGGTACGATCATCCTCAGTGAAATAAGTCCCACAAAAAAAGAAACTTATGATATCACTTATCGAGGGAATGTAAAAATCGCTCCCCATGCACTGAATCCCCAAACAGAACAGAGTCACGCTTTTAGAAAACACACTTATGCCTGCTTCAGGGGAAAGGTGAGGTGGGGTGACGCATAAAACTCGAGTTTGAAATGAGCACAGATACCCTTCCGAAAACCGAATATGGAATGGACACGACCTACTCCTTGCTCAATCAACTGGACTCACCAGACCCTGTTCATCGCACAAGTATCTATCCGACTAGTAAGCATCTTCAAAGCTAAGTCTTGATATCTCTGTGTAAGTGCATCAAGTGTGTGTAAAGCGGCCTAAAACCAGCAGGGAAAATCAGCTCAGACCCATTCTGAGGATACATTTCCAACATAAAGAAGAAACAAGCAGGGCAAAACAGAGAGAAATTCTTCCAAAATGCGTTCAGGGACTGGCATGCAACCAGGATTGACCACATCTACAGCCCCAGCGGCAGAAGACATAAGGCTGGACACTCTTGGGGCTGAGACGATTGGTGAGGTTGGGAAAGCAAATGCAGACCCTTGAAAGGAATCCTGCGTGCTCCCCATTCCATGGGTCCCAACTCTCCAGGTTCAACGCAATCTTCCGACAGCGAAAGCACTCATTGGAAACCCAGCGGATGCTACACCGTGGGATCGGGAAAGCTTTCTGAAACTCACCTCAGTTTTCATCTCCTGGTGCTCGTGTTCTCCATTCAGGCCCCCTTACTAACAATCTCCCCACTTGGAGACTCGGCGCCTTTCCATGCCTCTTTCGTACCGTCTGCAATTTGTCCGCAGGATGAACTGCAAGAGGGGGAACCAATGAGAGACTCGCTGGAGGTGTTTGGTCGGGCACATGTCACTCTCATTTCCCATCACGAAGAAGAATTCACCAGCGGTTCAGCCTGCCACCCCGGATCGACAATAGGGCGTGAAGCCATCCAGCCGTGTTGCGTCCCACTCACAAAAAAGCGACTTGGGAAATGGAGCTCAGGGGCACTGCACTTCCCAAACCTGCAGAGTTCTAAACGATAACTATCGCCCCAAAATATATTGAGGTCAGGCTACGAAGAGGCGCTGAACGCAAGGCAGAACTGCAGGAAACGGATGTCAACGGCTACATCGGAATGGCCCCGATAGCACATGAAAAGCGCCAGAACGTGGACAATGATGCGGTTGGCCAAAAAGGGCGTATGCGTTTTTTCCTGAATATATTCAGGAAAAAACGCATACGCCCTTTTTGGCCAACCAAGCAACCTGGGAGAGCAAATCAGCACTACAAAGAAATCTCTCGCCGCCCCCCTCGGGGCAAAAGGGCCAGGCGAAAAAAGTCTAAAAACCAGAAAGGCAGGAAAGGCCACGGAGTCAAGGGAGCCTTGTTAAGCTGATGGGCGGGATGTCAATGGCCAACAGCCAATCTTCACAAGTGTATCCTCTTTCCCAAACCATGTAAAACACAGAACCACAGAGCATAGGTCACTTCCACACATGGGCGTTGACCTTGGGAAAATGAAAAAATCAACCAGACACAGGGACCCCAAAGTTGAGGGCTGCTGTCTTGACAAGAACCTCCACTCCGGTACACGTTTCATATCCCAGGAAAGAGCCAAGTGGACAAAGACGAGTGGACAAGTGGACAAAGACAAGTGGACAAGTGGACAAGTGGTGCTACGTAGGTCCAATGGAGTGTCACTCAGCCATGAAATCCACGTCATGAGGCTGGTAGCAGCATCCTGAGTGGATTTAGGTACGATCATCCTCAGTGAAATAAGTCCCACAAAAAAAGAAACTTATGATATCACTTATCGAGGGAATGTAAAAATCGCTCCCCATGCACTGAATCCCCAAACAGAACAGAGTCACGCTTTTAGAAAACACACTTATGCCTGCTTCAGGGGAAAGGTGAGGTGGGGTGACGCATAAAACTCGAGTTTGAAATGAGCACAGATACCCTTCCGAAAACCGAATATGGAATGGACACGACCTACTCCTTGCTCAATCAACTGGACTCACCAGACCCTGTTCATCGCACAAGTATCTATCCGACTAGTAAGCATCTTCAAAGCTAAGTCTTGATATCTCTGTGTAAGTGCATCAAGTGTGTGTAAAGCGGCCTAAAACCAGCAGGGAAAATCAGCTCAGACCCATTCTGAGGATACATTTCCAACATAAAGAAGAAACAAGCAGGGCAAAACAGAGAGAAATTCTTCCAAAATGCGTTCAGGGACTGGCATGCAACCAGGATTGACCACATCTACAGCCCCAGCGGCAGAAGACATAAGGCTGGACACTCTTGGGGCTGAGACGATTGGTGAGGTTGGGAAAGCAAATGCAGACCCTTGAAAGGAATCCTGCGTGCTCCCCATTCCATGGGTCCCAACTCTCCAGGTTCAACGCAATCTTCCGACAGCGAAAGCACTCATTGGAAACCCAGCGGATGCTACACCGTGGGATCGGGAAAGCTTTCTGAAACTCACCTCAGTTTTCATCTCCTGGTGCTCGTGTTCTCCATTCAGGCCCCCTTACTAACAATCTCCCCACTTGGAGACTCGGCGCCTTTCCATGCCTCTTTCGTACCGTCTGCAATTTGTCCGCAGGATGAACTGCAAGAGGGGGAACCAATGAGAGACTCGCTGGAGGTGTTTGGTCGGGCACATGTCACTCTCATTTCCCATCACGAAGAAGAATTCACCAGCGGTTCAGCCTGCCACCCCGGATCGACAATAGGGCGTGAAGCCATCCAGCCGTGTTGCGTCCCACTCACAAAAAAGCGACTTGGGAAATGGAGCTCAGGGGCACTGCACTTCCCAAACCTGCAGAGTTCTAAACGATAACTATCGCCCCAAAATATATTGAGGTCAGGCTACGAAGAGGCGCTGAACGCAAGGCAGAACTGCAGGAAACGGATGTCAACGGCTACATCGGAATGGCCCCGATAGCACATGAAAAGCGCCAGAACGTGGACAATGATGCGGTTGGCCAAAAAGGGCGTATGCGTTTTTTCCTGAATATATTCAGGAAAAAACGCATACGCCCTTTTTGGCCAACCAAGCAACCTGGGAGAGCAAATCAGCACTACAAAGAAATCTCTCGCCGCCCCCCTCGGGGCAAAAGGGCCAGGCGAAAAAAGTCTAAAAACCAGAAAGGCAGGAAAGGCCACGGAGTCAAGGGAGCCTTGTTAAGCTGATGGGCGGGATGTCAATGGCCAACAGCCAATCTTCACAAGTGTATCCTCTTTCCCAAACCATGTAAAACACAGAACCACAGAGCATAGGTCACTTCCACACATGGGCGTTGACCTTGGGAAAATGAAAAAATCAACCAGACACAGGGACCCCAAAGTTGAGGGCTGCTGTCTTGACAAGAACCTCCACTCCGGTACACGTTTCATATCCCAGGAAAGAGCCAAGTGGACAAAGACGAGTGGACAAGTGGACAAAGACAAGTGGACAAGTGGACAAGTGGTGCTACGTAGGTCCAATGGAGTGTCACTCAGCCATGAAATCCACGTCATGAGGCTGGTAGCAGCATCCTGAGTGGATTTAGGTACGATCATCCTCAGTGAAATAAGTCCCACAAAAAAAGAAACTTATGATATCACTTATCGAGGGAATGTAAAAATCGCTCCCCATGCACTGAATCCCCAAACAGAACAGAGTCACGCTTTTAGAAAACACACTTATGCCTGCTTCAGGGGAAAGGTGAGGTGGGGTGACGCATAAAACTCGAGTTTGAAATGAGCACAGATACCCTTCCGAAAACCGAATATGGAATGGACACGACCTACTCCTTGCTCAATCAACTGGACTCACCAGACCCTGTTCATCGCACAAGTATCTATCCGACTAGTAAGCATCTTCAAAGCTAAGTCTTGATATCTCTGTGTAAGTGCATCAAGTGTGTGTAAAGCGGCCTAAAACCAGCAGGGAAAATCAGCTCAGACCCATTCTGAGGATACATTTCCAACATAAAGAAGAAACAAGCAGGGCAAAACAGAGAGAAATTCTTCCAAAATGCGTTCAGGGACTGGCATGCAACCAGGATTGACCACATCTACAGCCCCAGCGGCAGAAGACATAAGGCTGGACACTCTTGGGGCTGAGACGATTGGTGAGGTTGGGAAAGCAAATGCAGACCCTTGAAAGGAATCCTGCGTGCTCCCCATTCCATGGGTCCCAACTCTCCAGGTTCAACGCAATCTTCCGACAGCGAAAGCACTCATTGGAAACCCAGCGGATGCTACACCGTGGGATCGGGAAAGCTTTCTGAAACTCACCTCAGTTTTCATCTCCTGGTGCTCGTGTTCTCCATTCAGGCCCCCTTACTAACAATCTCCCCACTTGGAGACTCGGCGCCTTTCCATGCCTCTTTCGTACCGTCTGCAATTTGTCCGCAGGATGAACTGCAAGAGGGGGAACCAATGAGAGACTCGCTGGAGGTGTTTGGTCGGGCACATGTCACTCTCACTTCCCATCACGAAGAAGAATTCACCAGCGGTTCAGCCTGCCACCCCGGATCGACAATAGGGCGTGAAGCCATCCAGCCGTGTTGCGTCCCACTCACAAAAAAGCGACTTGGGAAATGGAGCTCAGGGGCACTGCACTTCCCAAACCTGCAGAGTTCTAAACGATAACTATCGCCCCAAAATATATTGAGGTCAGGCTACGAAGAGGCGCTGAACGCAAGGCAAAACTGCAGGAAACGGATGTCAACGGGTACATCGGAATGGCCCCGATAGCACATGAAAAGCGCCAGAACGTGGACAATGATGCGGTTGGCCAAAAAGGGCGTATGCGTTTTTTCCTGAATATATTCAGGAAAAAACGCATACGCCCTTTTTGGCCAACCAAGCAACCTGGGAGAGCAAATCAGCACTACAAAGAAATCTCTCGCCGCCCCCCCCGGGGCAAAAGGGCCAGGCGAAAAAAGTCTAAAAACCAGAAAGGCAGGACAGGCCACGGAGTCAAGGGAGCCTTGTTAAGCTGATGGGCGGGATGTCAATGGCCAACAGCCAATCTTCACAAGTGTATCCTCTTTCCCAAACCATGGAAAACACAGAACCACAGAGCATAGGGCACTTCCACACATGGGCGTTGACCTTGGGAAAATGAAAAAATCAACCAGACACAGGGACCCCAAAGTTGAGGGCTGCTGTCTTGACAAGAACCTCCACTCCGGTACACGTTTCATATCCCAGGAAAGAGCCAAGTGGACAAAGACGAGTGGACAAGTGGACAAAGACAAGTGGACAAGTGGACAAGTGGTGCTACGTAGGTCCAATGGAGTGTCACTCAGCCATGAAATCCACGTCATGAGGCTGGTAGCAGCATCCTGAGTGGATTTAGGTACGATCATCCTCAGTGAAATAAGTCCCACAAAAAAACAAACTTATGATATCACTTATCGAGGGAATGTAAAAATCGCTCCCCATGCACTGAATCCCCAAACAGAACAGAGTCACGCTTTTAGAAAACACACTTATGCCTGCTTCAGGGGAAAGGTGAGGTGGGGTGACGCATAAAACTCGAGTTTGAAATGAGCACACATACCCTTCCGAAAACCGAATATGGAATGGACACGACCTACTCCTTGCTCAATCAACTGGACTCACCAGACCCTGTTCATCGCACAAGTATCTATCCGACTAGTAAGCATCTTCAAAGCTAAGTCTTGATATCTCTGTGTAAGTGCATCAAGTGTGTGTAAAGCGGCCTAAAACCAGCAGGGAAAATCAGCTCAGACCCATTCTGAGGATACATTTCCAACATAAAGAAGAAACAAGCAGGGCAAAACAGAGAGAAATTCTTCCAAAATGCGTTCAGGGACTGGCATGCAACCAGGATTGACCACATCTACAGCCCCAGCGGCAGAAGACATAAGGCTGGACACTCTTGGGGCTGAGACGATTGGTGAGGTTGGGAAAGCAAATGCAGACCCTTGAAAGGAATCCTGCGTGCTCCCCATTCCATGGGTCCCAACTCTCCAGGTTCAACGCAATCTTCCGACAGCGAAAGCACTCATTGGAAACCCAGCGGATGCTACACCGTGGGATCGGGAAAGCTTTCTGAAACTCACCTCAGTTTTCATCTCCTGGTGCTCGTGTTCTCCATTCAGGCCCCCTTACTAACAATCTCCCCACTTGGAGACTCGGCGCCTTTCCATGCCTCTTTCGTACCGTCTGCAATTTGTCCGCAGGATGAACTGCAAGAGGGGGAACCAATGAGAGACTCGCTGGAGGTGTTTGGTCGGGCACATGTCACTCTCATTTCCCATCACGAAGAAGAATTCACCAGCGGTTCAGCCTGCCACCCCGGATCGACAATAGGGCGTGAAGCCATCCAGCCGTGTTGCGTCCCACTCACAAAAAAGCGACTTGGGAAATGGAGCTCAGGGGCACTGCACTTCCCAAACCTGCAGAGTTCTAAACGATAACTATCGCCCCAAAATATATTGAGGTCAGGCTACGAAGAGGCGCTGAACGCAAGGCAGAACTGCAGGAAACGGATGTCAACGGGTACATCGAAATGGCCCCGATAGCATATGAAAAGCGCCAGAACGTGGACAATGATGCGGTTGGCCAAAAAGGGCGTATGCGTTTTTTCCTGAATATATTCAGGAAAAAACGCATACGCCCTTTTTGGCCAACCAAGCAACCTGGGAGAGCAAATCAGCACTACAAAGAAATCTCTCGCCCCCCCCCCCGGGGCAAAAGGGCCAGGCGAAAAAAGTCTAAAAACCAGAAAGGCAGGACAGGCCACGGAGTCAAGGGAGCCTTGTTAAGCTGATGGGCGGGATGTCAATGGCCAACAGCCAATCTTCACAAGTGTATCCTCTTTCCCAAACCATGGAAAACACAGAACCACAGAGCATAGGGCACTTCCACACATGGGCGTTGACCTTGGGAAAATGAAAAAATCAACCAGACACAGGGACCCCAAAGTTGAGGGCTGCTGTCTTGACAAGAACCTCCACTCCGGTACACGTTTCATATCCCAGGAAAGAGCCAAGTGGACAAAGACGAGTGGACAAGTGGACAAAGACAAGTGGACAAGTGGACAAGTGGTGCTACGTAGGTCCAATGGAGTGTCACTCAGCCATGAAATCCACGTCATGAGGCTGGTAGCAGCATCCTGAGTGGATTTAGGTACGATCATCCTCAGTGAAATAAGTCCCACAAAAAAACAAACTCATGATATCACTTATCGAGGGAATGTAAAAATCGCTCCCCATGCACTGAATCCCCAAACAGAACAGAGTCACGCTTTTAGAAAACACACTTATGCCTGCTTCAGGGGAAAGGTGAGGTGGGGTGACACATAAAACTCGAGTTTGAAATGAGCACAGATACCCTTCCGAAAACCGAATATGGAATGGACACGACCTACTCCTTGCTCAATCAACTGGACTCACCAGACCCTGTTCATCGCACAAGTATCTATCCGACTAGTAAGCATCTTCAAAGCTAAGTCTTGATATCTCTGTGTAAGTGCATCAAGTGTGTGTAAAGCGGCCTAAAACCAGCAGGGAAAATCAGCTCAGACCCATTCTGAGGATACATTTCCAACATAAAGAAGAAACAAGCAGGGCAAAACAGAGAGAAATTCTTCCAAAATGCGTTCAGGGACTGGCATGCAACCAGGATTGACCACATCTACAGCCCCAGCGGCAGAAGACATAAGGCTGGACACTCTTGGGGCTGAGACGATTGGTGAGGTTGGGAAAGCAAATGCAGACCCTTGAAAGGAATCCTGCGTGCTCCCCATTCCATGGGTCCCAACTCTCCAAGTTCAACGCAATCTTCCGACAGCGAAAGCACTCATTGGAAACCCAGAGGATGCTACACCGTGGGATCGGGAAAGCTTTCTGAAACTCACCTCAGTTTTCATCTCCTGGTGCTCGTGTTCTCCATTCAGGCCCCCTTACTAACAATCTCCCCACTTGGAGACTCGGCGCCTTTCCATGCCTCTTTCGTACCGTCTGCAATTTGTCCGCAGGATGAACTGCAAGAGGGGGAACCAATGAGAGACTCGCTGGAGGTGTTTGGTCGGGCACATGTCACTCTCATTTCCCATCACGAAGAAGAATTCACCAGCGGTTCAGCCTGCCACCCCGGATCGACAATAGGGCGTGAAGCCATCCAGCCGTGTTGCGTCCCACTCACAAAAAAGCGACTTGGGAAATGGAGCTCGGGGGCACTGCACTTCCCAAACCTGCAGAGTTCTAAACGATAACTATCGCCCCAAAATATATTGAGGTCAGGCTACGAAGAGGCGCTGAACGCAAGGCAAAACTGCAGGAAACGGATGTCAACGGGTACATCGGAATGGCCCCGATAGCACATGAAAAGCGCCAGAACGTGGACAATGATGCGGTTGGCCAAAAAGGGCGTATGCGTTTTTTCCTGAATATATTCAGGAAAAAACGCATACGCCCTTTTTGGCCAACCAAGCAACCTGGGAGAGCAAATCAGCACTACAAAGAAATCTCTCGCCGCCCCCCGCGGGGCAAAAGGGCCAGGCGAAAAAAGTCTAAAAACCAGAAAGGCAGGACAGGCCACGGAGTCAAGGGAGCCTTGTTAAGCTGATGGGCGGGATGTCAATGGCCAACAGCCAATCTTCACAAGTGTATCCTCTTTCCCAAACCATGGAAAACACAGAACCACAGAGCATAGGGCACTTCCACACATGGGCGTTGACCTTGGGAAAATGAAAAAATCAACCAGACACAGGGACCCCAAAGTTGAGGGCTGCTGTCTTGACAAGAACCTCCACTCCGGTACACGTTTCATATCCCAGGAAAGAGCCAAGTGGACAAAGACGAGTGGACAAGTGGACAAAGACAAGTGGACAAGTGGACAAGTGGTGCTACGTAGGTCCAATGGAGTGTCACTCAGCCATGAAATCCACGTCATGAGGCTGGTAGCAGCATCCTGAGTGGATTTAGGTACGATCATCCTCAGTGAAATAAGTCCCACAAAAAAACAAACTCATGATATCACTTATCGAGGGAATGTAAAAATCGCTCCCCATGCACTGAATCCCCAAACAGAACAGAGTCACGCTTTTAGAAAACACACTTATGCCTGCTTCAGGGGAAAGGTGAGGTGGGGTGACGCATAAAACTCGAGTTTGAAATGAGCACAGATACCCTTCCGAAAACCGAATATGGAATGGACACGACCTACTCCTTGCTCAATCAACTGGACTCACCAGACCCTGTTCATCGCACAAGTATCTATCCGACTAGTAAGCATCTTCAAAGCTAAGTCTTGATATCTCTGTGTAAGTGCATCAAGTGTGTGTAAAGCGGCCTAAAACCAGCAGGGAAAATCAGCTCAGACCCATTCTGAGGATACATTTCCAACATAAAGAAGAAACAAGCAGGGCAAAACAGAGAGAAATTCTTCCAAAATGCGTTCAGGGACTGGCATGCAACCAGGATTGACCACATCTACAGCCCCAGCGGCAGAAGACATAAGGCTGGACACTCTTGGGGCTGAGACGATTGGTGAGGTTGGGAAAGCAAATGCAGACCCTTGAAAGGAATCCTGCGTGCTCCCCATTCCATGGGTCCCAACTCTCCAGGTTCAACGCAATCTTCCGACAGCGAAAGCACTCATTGGAAACCCAGCGGATGCTACACCGTGGGATCGGGAAACCTTTCTGAAACTCACCTCAGTTTTCATCTCCTGGTGCTCGTGTTCTCCATTCAGGCCCCCATACTAACAATCTCCCCACTTGGAGACTCGGCGCCTTTCCATGCCTCTTTCGTACCGTCTGCAATTTGTCCGCAGGATGAACTGCAAGAGGGGGAACCAATGAGAGACTCGCTGGAGATGTTTGGTCGGGCACATGTCACTCTCATTTCCCATCACGAAGAAGAATTCACCAGCGGTTCAGCCTGCCACCCCGGATCGACAATAGGGCGTGAAGCCATCCAGCCGTGTTGCGTCCCACTCACAAAAAAGCGACTTGGGAAATGGAGCTCAGGGGCACTGCACTTCCCAAACCTGCAGAGTTCTAAACGATAACTATCGCCCCAAAATATATTGAGGTCAGGCTACGAAGAGGCGTTGAACGCAAGGCAGAACTGCAGGAAACGGATGTCAACGGCTACATCGGAATGGCCCCGATAGCACATGAAAAGCGCCAGAACGTGGACAATGATGCGGTTGGCCAAAAAGGGCGTATGCGTTTTTTCCTGAATATATTCAGGAAAAAACGCATACGCCCTTTTTGGCCAACCAAGCAACCTGGGAGAGCAAATCAGCACTACAAAGAAATCTCTCGCACCCCCCCCCCCCGGGGGCAAAAGGGCCAGGCGAAAAAAGTCTAAAAACCAGAAAGGCAGGACAGGCCACGGAGTCAAGGGAGCCTTGTTAAGCTGATGGGCGGGATGTCAATGGCCAACAGCCAATCTTCACAAGTGTATCCTCTTTCCCAAACCATGGAAAACACAGAACCACAGAGCATAGGGCACTTCCACACATGGGCGTTGACCTTGGGAAAATGAAAAAATCAACCAGACACAGGGACCCCAAAGTTGAGGGCTGCTGTCTTGACAAGAACCTCCACTCCGGTACACGTTTCATATCCCAGGAAAGAGCCAAGTGGACAAAGACGAGTGGACAAAGACAAGTGGACAAGTGGACAAGTGGTGCTACGTAGGTCCAATGGAGTGTCACTCAGCCATGAAATCCACGTCATGAGGCTGGTAGCAGCATCCTGAGTGGATTTAGGTACGATCATCCTCAGTGAAATAAGTCCCACAAAAAAAGAAACTTATGATATCACTTATCGAGGGAATGTAAAAATCGCTCCCCATGCACTGAATCCCCAAACAGAACAGAGTCACGCTTTTAGAAAACACACTTATGCCTGCTTCAGGGGAAAGGTGAGGTGGGGTGACGCATAAAACTCGAGTTTGAAATGAGCACAGATACCCTTCCGAAAACCGAATATGGAATGGACACGACCTACTCCTTGCTCAATCAACTGGACTCACCAGACCCTGTTCATCGCACAAGTATCTATCCGACTAGTAAGCATCTTCAAAGCTAAGTCTTGATATCTCTGTGTAAGTGCATCAAGTGTGTGTAAAGCGGCCTAAAACCAGCAGGGAAAATCAGCTCAGACCCATTCTGAGGATACATTTCCAACATAAAGAAGAAACAAGCAGGGCAAAACAGAGAGAAATTCTTCCAAAATGCGTTCAGGGACTGGCATGCAACCAGGATTGACCACATCTACAGCCCCAGCGGCAGAAGACATAAGGCTGGACACTCTTGGGGCTGAGACGATTGGTGAGGTTGGGAAAGCAAATGCAGACCCTTGAAAGGAATCCTGCGTGCTCCCCATTCCATGGGTCCCAACTCTCCAGGTTCAACGCAATCTTCCGACAGCGAAAGCACTCATTGGAAACCCAGCGGATGCTACACCGTGGGATCGGGAAAGCTTTCTGAAACTCACCTCAGTTTTCATCTCCTGGTGCTCGTGTTCTCCATTCAGGCCCCCTTACTAACAATCTCCCCACTTGGAGACTCGGCGCCTTTCCATGCCTCTTTCGTACCGTCTGCAATTTGTCCGCAGGATGAACTGCAAGAGGGGGAACCAATGAGAGACTCGCTGGAGATGTTTGGTCGGGCACATGTCACTCTCATTTCCCATCACGAAGAAGAATTCACCAGCGGTTCAGCCTGCCACCCCGGATCGACAATAGGGCGTGAAGCCATCCAGCCGTGTTGCGTCCCACTCACAAAAAAGCGACTTGGGAAATGGAGCTCAGGGGCACTGCACTTCCCAAACCTGCAGAGTTCTAAACGATAACTATCGCCCCAAAATATATTGAGGTCAGGCTACGAAGAGGCGTTGAACGCAAGGCAGAACTGCAGGAAACGGATGTCAACGGCTACATCGGAATGGCCCCGATAGCACATGAAAAGCGCCAGAACGTGGACAATGATGCGGTTGGCCAAAAAGGGCGTATGCGTTTTTTCCTGAATATATTCAGGAAAAAACGCATACGCCCTTTTTGGCCAACCAAGCAACCTGGGAGAGCAAATCAGCACTACAAAGAAATCTCTCGCACCCCCCCCCCCCGGGGGCAAAAGGGCCAGGCGAAAAAAGTCTAAAAACCAGAAAGGCAGGACAGGCCACGGAGTCAAGGGAGCCTTGTTAAGCTGATGGGCGGGATGTCAATGGCCAACAGCCAATCTTCACAAGTGTATCCTCTTTCCCAAACCATGGAAAACACAGAACCACAGAGCATAGGGCACTTCCACACATGGGCGTTGACCTTGGGAAAATGAAAAAATCAACCAGACACAGGGACCCCAAAGTTGAGGGCTGCTGTCTTGACAAGAACCTCCACTCCGGTACACGTTTCATATCCCAGGAAAGAGCCAAGTGGACAAAGACGAGTGGACAAAGACAAGTGGACAAGTGGACAAGTGGTGCTACGTAGGTCCAATGGAGTGTCACTCAGCCATGAAATCCACGTCATGAGGCTGGTAGCAGCATCCTGAGTGGATTTAGGTACGATCATCCTCAGTGAAATAAGTCCCACAAAAAAAGAAACTTATGATATCACTTATCGAGGGAATGTAAAAATCGCTCCCCATGCACTGAATCCCCAAACAGAACAGAGTCACGCTTTTAGAAAACACACTTATGCCTGCTTCAGGGGAAAGGTGAGGTGGGGTGACGCATAAAACTCGAGTTTGAAATGAGCACAGATACCCTTCCGAAAACCGAATATGGAATGGACACGACCTACTCCTTGCTCAATCAACTGGACTCACCAGACCCTGTTCATCGCACAAGTATCTATCCGACTAGTAAGCATCTTCAAAGCTAAGTCTTGATATCTCTGTGTAAGTGCATCAAGTGTGTGTAAAGCGGCCTAAAACCAGCAGGGAAAATCAGCTCAGACCCATTCTGAGGATACATTTCCAACATAAAGAAGAAACAAGCAGGGCAAAACAGAGAGAAATTCTTCCAAAATGCGTTCAGGGACTGGCATGCAACCAGGATTGACCACATCTACAGCCCCAGCGGCAGAAGACATAAGGCTGGACACTCTTGGGGCTGAGACGATTGGTGAGGTTGGGAAAGCAAATGCAGACCCTTGAAAGGAATCCTGCGTGCTCCCCATTCCATGGGTCCCAACTCTCCAGGTTCAACGCAATCTTCCGACAGCGAAAGCACTCATTGGAAACCCAGCGGATGCTACACCGTGGGATCGGGAAAGCTTTCTGAAACTCACCTCAGTTTTCATCTCCTGGTGCTCGTGTTCTCCATTCAGGCCCCCTTACTAACAATCTCCCCACTTGGAGACTCGGCGCCTTTCCATGCCTCTTTCGTACCGTCTGCAATTTGTCCGCAGGATGAACTGCAAGAGGGGGAACCAATGAGAGACTCGCTGGAGGTGTTTGGTCGGGCACATGTCACTCTCATTTCCCATCACGAAGAAGAATTCACCAGCGGTTCAGCCTGCCACCCCGGATCGACAATAGGGCGTGAAGCCATCCAGCCGTGTTGCGTCCCACTCACAAAAAAGCGACTTGGGAAATGGAGCTCAGGGGCACTGCACGTCCCAAACCTGCAGAGTTCTAAACGATAACTATCGCCCCAAAATATATTGAGGTCAGGCTACGAAGAGGCGTTGAACGCAAGGCAGAATTGCAGGAAACGGATGTCAACGGCTACATCGGAATGGCCCCGATAGCACATGAAAAGCGCCAGAACGTGGACAATGATGCGGTTGGCCAAAAAGGGCGTATGCGTTTTTTCCTGAATATATTCAGGAAAAAACGCATACGCCCTTTTTGGCCAACCAAGCAACCTGGGAGAGCAAATCAGCACTACAAAGAAATCTCTCGCCGCCCCCCGCGGGGCAAAAGGGCCAGGCGAAAAAAGTCTAAAAACCAGAAAGGCAGGACAGGCCACGGAGTCAAGGGAGCCTTGTTAAGCTGATGGGCGGGATGTCAATGGCCAACAGCCAATCTTCACAAGTGTATCCTCTTTCCCAAACCATGGAAAACACAGAACCACAGAGCATAGGGCACTTCCACACATGGGCGTTGACCTTGGGAAAATGAAAAAATCAACCAGACACAGGGACCCCAAAGTTGAGGGCTGCTGTCTTGACAAGAACCTCCACTCCGGTACACGTTTCATATCCCAGGAAAGAGCCAAGTGGACAAAGACGAGTGGACAAAGACAAGTGGACAAGTGGACAAGTGGTGCTACGTAGGTCCAATGGAGTGTCACTCAGCCATGAAATCCACGTCATGAGGCTGGTAGCAGCATCCTGAGTGGATTTAGGTACGATCATCCTCAGTGAAATAAGTCCCACAAAAAAAGAAACTTATGATATCACTTATCGAGGGAATGTAAAAATCGCTCCCCATGCACTGAATCCCCAAACAGAACAGAGTCACGCTTTTAGAAAACACACTTATGCCTGCTTCAGGGGAAAGGTGAGGTGGGGTGACGCATAAAACTCGAGTTTGAAATGAGCACAGATACCCTTCCGAAAACCGAATATGGAATGGACACGACCTACTCCTTGCTCAATCAACTGGACTCACCAGACCCTGTTCATCGCACAAGTATCTATCCGACTAGTAAGCATCTTCAAAGCTAAGTCTTGATATCTCTGTGTAAGTGCATCAAGTGTGTGTAAAGCGGCCTAAAACCAGCAGGGAAAATCAGCTCAGACCCATTCTGAGGATACATTTCCAACATAAAGAAGAAACAAGCAGGGCAAAACAGAGAGAAATTCTTCCAAAATGCGTTCAGGGACTGGCATGCAACCAGGATTGACCACATCTACAGCCCCAGCGGCAGAAGACATAAGGCTGGACACTCTTGGGGCTGAGACGATTGGTGAGGTTGGGAAAGCAAATGCAGACCCTTGAAAGGAATCCTGCGTGCTCCCCATTCCATGGGTCCCAACTCTCCAGGTTCAACGCAATCTTCCGACAGCGAAAGCACTCATTGGAAACCCAGCGGATGCTACACCGTGGGATCGGGAAAGCTTTCTGAAACTCACCTCAGTTTTCATCTCCTGGTGCTCGTGTTCTCCATTCAGGCCCCCTTACTAACAATCTCCCCACTTGGAGACTCGGCGCCTTTCCATGCCTCTTTCGTACCGTCTGCAATTTGTCCGCAGGATGAACTGCAAGAGGGGGAACCAATGAGAGACTCGCTGGAGATGTTTGGTCGGGCACATGTCACTCTCATTTCCCATCACGAAGAAGAATTCACCAGCGGTTCAGCCTGCCACCCCGGATCGACAATAGGGCGTGAAGCCATCCAGCCGTGTTGCGTCCCACTCACAAAAAAGCGACTTGGGAAATGGAGCTCAGGGGCACTGCACTTCCCAAACCTGCAGAGTTCTAAACGATAACTATCGCCCCAAAATATATTGAGGTCAGGCTACGAAGAGGCGTTGAACGCAAGGCAGAACTGCAGGAAACGGATGTCAACGGCTACATCGGAATGGCCCCGATAGCACATGAAAAGCGCCAGAACGTGGACAATGATGCGGTTGGCCAAAAAGGGCGTATGCGTTTTTTCCTGAATATATTCAGGAAAAAACGCATACGCCCTTTTTGGCCAACCAAGCAACCTGGGAGAGCAAATCAGCACTACAAAGAAATCTCTCGCACCCCCCCCCCCCGGGGGCAAAAGGGCCAGGCGAAAAAAGTCTAAAAACCAGAAAGGCAGGACAGGCCACGGAGTCAAGGGAGCCTTGTTAAGCTGATGGGCGGGATGTCAATGGCCAACAGCCAATCTTCACAAGTGTATCCTCTTTCCCAAACCATGGAAAACACAGAACCACAGAGCATAGGGCACTTCCACACATGGGCGTTGACCTTGGGAAAATGAAAAAATCAACCAGACACAGGGACCCCAAAGTTGAGGGCTGCTGTCTTGACAAGAACCTCCACTCCGGTACACGTTTCATATCCCAGGAAAGAGCCAAGTGGACAAAGACGAGTGGACAAAGACAAGTGGACAAGTGGACAAGTGGTGCTACGTAGGTCCAATGGAGTGTCACTCAGCCATGAAATCCACGTCATGAGGCTGGTAGCAGCATCCTGAGTGGATTTAGGTACGATCATCCTCAGTGAAATAAGTCCCACAAAAAAAGAAACTTATGATATCACTTATCGAGGGAATGTAAAAATCGCTCCCCATGCACTGAATCCCCAAACAGAACAGAGTCACGCTTTTAGAAAACACACTTATGCCTGCTTCAGGGGAAAGGTGAGGTGGGGTGACGCATAAAACTCGAGTTTGAAATGAGCACAGATACCCTTCCGAAAACCGAATATGGAATGGACACGACCTACTCCTTGCTCAATCAACTGGACTCACCAGACCCTGTTCATCGCACAAGTATCTATCCGACTAGTAAGCATCTTCAAAGCTAAGTCTTGATATCTCTGTGTAAGTGCATCAAGTGTGTGTAAAGCGGCCTAAAACCAGCAGGGAAAATCAGCTCAGACCCATTCTGAGGATACATTTCCAACATAAAGAAGAAACAAGCAGGGCAAAACAGAGAGAAATTCTTCCAAAATGCGTTCAGGGACTGGCATGCAACCAGGATTGACCACATCTACAGCCCCAGCGGCAGAAGACATAAGGCTGGACACTCTTGGGGCTGAGACGATTGGTGAGGTTGGGAAAGCAAATGCAGACCCTTGAAAGGAATCCTGCGTGCTCCCCATTCCATGGGTCCCAACTCTCCAGGTTCAACGCAATCTTCCGACAGCGAAAGCACTCATTGGAAACCCAGCGGATGCTACACCGTGGGATCGGGAAAGCTTTCTGAAACTCACCTCAGTTTTCATCTCCTGGTGCTCGTGTTCTCCATTCAGGCCCCCTTACTAACAATCTCCCCACTTGGAGACTCGGCGCCTTTCCATGCCTCTTTCGTACCGTCTGCAATTTGTCCGCAGGATGAACTGCAAGAGGGGGAACCAATGAGAGACTCGCTGGAGGTGTTTGGTCGGGCACATGTCACTCTCATTTCCCATCACGAAGAAGAATTCACCAGCGGTTCAGCCTGCCACCCCGGATCGACAATAGGGCGTGAAGCCATCCAGCCGTGTTGCGTCCCACTCACAAAAAAGCGACTTGGGAAATGGAGCTCAGGGGCACTGCACGTCCCAAACCTGCAGAGTTCTAAACGATAACTATCGCCCCAAAATATATTGAGGTCAGGCTACGAAGAGGCGTTGAACGCAAGGCAGAATTGCAGGAAACGGATGTCAACGGCTACATCGGAATGGCCCCGATAGCACATGAAAAGCGCCAGAACGTGGACAATGATGCGGTTGGCCAAAAAGGGCGTATGCGTTTTTTCCTGAATATATTCAGGAAAAAACGCATACGCCCTTTTTGGCCAACCAAGCAACCTGGGAGAGCAAATCAGCACTACAAAGAAATCTCTCGCCGCCCCCCGCGGGGCAAAAGGGCCAGGCGAAAAAAGTCTAAAAACCAGAAAGGCAGGACAGGCCACGGAGTCAAGGGAGCCTTGTTAAGCTGATGGGCGGGATGTCAATGGCCAACAGCCAATCTTCACAAGTGTATCCTCTTTCCCAAACCATGTAAAACACAGAACCACAGAGCATAGGGCACTTCCACACATGGGCGTTGACCTTGGGAAAATGAAAAAATCAACCAGACACAGGGACCCCAAAGTTGAGGGCTGCTGTCTTGACAAGAACCTCCACTCCGGTACACGTTTCATATCCCAGGAAAGAGCCAAGTGGACAAAGACGAGTGGACAAAGACAAGTGGACAAGTGGACAAGTGGTGCTACGTAGGTCCAATGGAGTGTCACTCAGCCATGAAATCCACGTCATGAGGCTGGTAGCAGCATCCTGAGTGGATTTAGGTACGATCATCCTCAGTGAAATAAGTCCCACAAAAAAAGAAACTTATGATATCACTTATCGAGGGAATGTAAAAATCGCTCCCCATGCACTGAATCCCCAAACAGAACAGAGTCACGCTTTTAGAAAACACACTTATGCCTGCTTCAGGGGAAAGGTGAGGTGGGGTGACGCATAAAACTCGAGTTTGAAATGAGCACAGATACCCTTCCGAAAACCGAATATGGAATGGACACGACCTACTCCTTGCTCAATCAACTGGACTCACCAGACCCTGTTCATCGCACAAGTATCTATCCGACTAGTAAGCATCTTCAAAGCTAAGTCTTGATATCTCTGTGTAAGTGCATCAAGTGTGTGTAAAGCGGCCTAAAACCAGCAGGGAAAATCAGCTCAGACCCATTCTGAGGATACATTTCCAACATAAAGAAGAAACAAGCAGGGCAAAACAGAGAGAAATTCTTCCAAAATGCGTTCAGGGACTGGCATGCAACCAGGATTGACCACATCTACAGCCCCAGCGGCAGAAGACATAAGGCTGGACACTCTTGGGGCTGAGACGATTGGTGAGGTTGGGAAAGCAAATGCAGACCCTTGAAAGGAATCCTGCGTGCTCCCCATTCCATGGGTCCCAACTCTCCAGGTTCAACGCAATCTTCCGACAGCGAAAGCACTCATTGGAAACCCAGCGGATGCTACACCGTGGGATCGGGAAAGCTTTCTGAAACTCACCTCAGTTTTCATCTCCTGGTGCTCGTGTTCTCCATTCAGGCCCCCTTACTAACAATCTCCCCACTTGGAGACTCGGCGCCTTTCCATGCCTCTTTCGTACCGTCTGCAATTTGTCCGCAGGATGAACTGCAAGAGGGGGAACCAATGAGAGACTCGCTGGAGGTGTTTGGTCGGGCACATGTCACTCTCATTTCCCATCACGAAGAAGAATTCACCAGCGGTTCAGCCTGCCACCCCGGATCGACAATAGGGCGTGAAGCCATCCAGCCGTGTTGCGTCCCACTCACAAAAAAGCGACTTGGGAAATGGAGCTCAGGGGCACTGCACGTCCCAAACCTGCAGAGTTCTAAACGATAACTATCGCCCCAAAATATATTGAGGTCAGGCTACGAAGAGGCGTTGAACGCAAGGCAGAATTGCAGGAAACGGATGTCAACGGCTACATCGGAATGGCCCCGATAGCACATGAAAAGCGCCAGAACGTGGACAATGATGCGGTTGGCCAAAAAGGGCGTATGCGTTTTTTCCTGAATATATTCAGGAAAAAACGCATACGCCCTTTTTGGCCAACCAAGCAACCTGGGAGAGCAAATCAGCACTACAAAGAAATCTCTCGCCGCCCCCCGCGGGGCAAAAGGGCCAGGCGAAAAAAGTCTAAAAACCAGAAAGGCAGGACAGGCCACGGAGTCAAGGGAGCCTTGTTAAGCTGATGGGCGGGATGTCAATGGCCAACAGCCAATCTTCACAAGTGTATCCTCTTTCCCAAACCATGGAAAACACAGAACC